>NC_080041.1:28011007-28311007 GCF_012489685.1 Lotus japonicus | reverse complement strand
ATCTTACTCCTGAAACTAGCAAGGTTCCGTTCCCTAAAGCATTGGCTAAGAAGAGCTTAGATAAAAAGTTTTCAAAATTTTTTGAAGTTTTCAAAAAGCTCCACATTAGTATTCCTTTTGCCGATGCTTTGGAACAAATTCCTATATATGCTAAGTTTATGAAGGATATTCTGCATAAGAGAAGAAGGTTGAAGGGGGTAGATGAGACGGTGTTGATGACGGAGGAGTGTAGTGCCATTTTGCAGCGGAAGATGCCGAAGAAAAGAAGGGACCCCGGAAGTTTCACTATTCCGGTGGAAATTGAAGGCATGGCGGATGTGGAAGCCTTGTGTGATCTTGGAGCGAGCATCAATTTGATGCCGCTCACCATGTTTGAGAGGCTTAACCTAGGAGAGGTTACCCCAACCATGCTCTCCTTGCAAATGGCGGATCGATCCCTTAAGACTCCATATGGGATTGTGGAGGATGTAATGGTGCGGGTGGACAAGTATGTGTTCCCCGTGGACTTTGTTGTGCTTGATATGGAGGAGGATGAGAAGATTCCTCTCATTCTTGGTCGACCTTTCTTAGCTACTGGTAGAGCTAAGATTGATGTTGACAAGGGTCACCTCATTCTCCGTGTTGGTAAGGAAAAGGTACGGTTTTCTGTTTTTAATCCTATGATTGAGACTAACCATGACAATGACTTTGTCTGTGATGTGATTAGAAGCAGGTCAAAGGTTTCAGAAGAGATCCCCAAGGTTAATGCCCAAATTGATGAGTTCCATCCGGCTCTCATCAGGCTTGTTAATGGTAACAAGTATGGGGGGTCCAAGTATGAGAACTTACATGCTCATATGGTGAAGTTTACCCAAGCTAGCACCCTTGCTAAGATTGAGGGCGTTTCAAGTGATGAAGTGAAGATTAAACTCTTCCCTCATTCTTTGACAAGGGAGGCTAGAGCTTGGTTTGATGAGCAAGAGGACATTGCCTCATGGGAGGATTTACTCCAGAGGTTTTGTGCAAGGTTTCTTCCTTGCACTTGTGGTAAGTTAATCAATGGAAAGGAATTTCCTTCCTAACACCATCGGAAGGAGAGTCCACCTAGGACTATAACCTAGGGCTAAATGGGAGACAACCCATTCTTTTCATTTTGTTAATTACTATCTTTTAATTTTGTAGTATTTTAGGTGTTTAATTTCAAAAAAAAAAAAGAAAAAAAGTTAAAATTTTTTGGGAAAAAACTGGGTTGAGCGCCTAGGCGCCAATTCATGGGCGCCTAGGCGCCAATTAGGGGCAGAGGCACTGCCTCTGGCACTGGTGTGAGCGCCTGAGCGTTCCCCTCGAGCGCTCGAGCGCTCCTGTTCGTTCTTTTGCTTTCATTTTGGGTTTTAAAACCCCAACCTTTCATTTCTCCCACTCTTAACTCCCTTTCCTTCATAAAAAAACGCACCTCACTCTCTCCAAACCGCATTTCCACTTCTCATTTCTCACTTGCACACACTTTGGCTCTCCCATTTGCTTCCAAGTTCTGCATTGTTTCAAGTTCCTTTCACTTGCACCCACTCACTCTCAAGTCAAGGTAAGTTCCAACTTTCACTTTCCTTCATTTTTGTTCATGGGATTTGCAATGCATGATTACAAGGGGGTTTGGGTGAGTGATTTGTATCAATGCAAGTTGGGTTTGGGTTGTATATACTCATTGGTGGTTGATGTTGTGCTTAATTAGAAAGGGGTTGTAGATTTGTGAGGAATGGGTAGTTAGGATTTTGTGGATTAGTTTAGTTTAGCTTTTGCTTATAAGGTGTTTGATAGAATGCCTCAATGGGTTCTCTTAGTCGTTTTTTGGCAAGTGCTTGTGGTAGTTTTTCTCTCTTTGCCAAAATCACTAAGCAACTTGTTGGGTGCTCTTAGGTTGTTCTTTATTTTTATTTTTGTACAAAGTTTCTCCTCTCATTTCTTTTTATTTTTTTTGAACTAACGTTTCTAACGTTTGTGGCCTGTGTTTGGGCTAACAACTTTGCAGATGCCTGTGAAAAGAGCAAGAACCAACACAAGAGCTGCAGCTTCTTCCTCCACCTCCCGGAGTTTTGATCGCTCCCACTTCCTATCAGCAATTAAGGAGGAGTTTTATCGAGCTCACCTAGCACACAAGGAGTGTGTGAAGGAGCGGGGAGTTTTGTATCGGGAGGGAAGGAGAGACCTCTTGGGCATGCAAGAAGCCATGGAGATTAGGAGGTGGAAGAATTGGGTCAACCCCATTCCGTTTGCTTGTGAAGTCATGGTTAGGGAGTTCTACGCGAACACCTACTGTGACAATCAAGAGGACAGGTCCAGGCCACCGGTGAATTCATCTTGGTTCAGGGGAGATGTGATTGACTACAATCCAGCAGTCATTCGCAGGCATCTTGGTCTCCTCACGGAGGACCAAGAGAGGGAGCTTTTCCCCGAGAAGGCCACTTATCATGAGCTCTTAAAGGAGAAGTCACCGGAGATCTTGGAAGACATGAAGGCAGTGATTGTTAGGCCTGGGCGGGACTGGGAAGCAGTTGATGATGAGATTATTTTTGTGAGGAGAAAGGACATGACACCGCTGGCTAGAGTTTGGGCTGAATTTTTGCAGGATTCCCTCATTCCTAGCTCTAACAAATCTGAAGTTAGAGAGGTTACTTTGGTTGCCATCTACTGCATCTTGAGAGGTCATCCTATGGATGTGGCCACCATCATTTCTGGTCGGATTTATTCCCTTTACAACAGGAGTAAAGACAAGCATCGACCCATCTTTCCTCACTTGATTTGCTCTTTGATTCATGCGGTGAGGGACAGAGCTAGGAGGCCAGTCCATGTTATTGAGAAGAGGTTGCCTGTGGCACCTCTGCTCAGTAAGGAGAGGATCGCTCAACTTTATAAAGAATGGACGGCAAGGATGCCTCAAGAGGAGGAAGAGGAAGAGGATCCTGAGGAGCCAGCGGAAGCGGAAGAAGAAGAGGAAGAAGAGGAAGAAGAAGAGGAGGAAGAAGAAAACGTTGAGGTGGTGAATGAGGTGGTTACTCCACCACGTGCTGACCCTTCTCTTGCTTGGATGGAGGCCGCTTTCGGGCGGATGTTTTTGAGGCAAGATCGCCTACACAGGGATCTTGACCTCCATTGGAGGGGAGGTAGCACATCAGACCCCAGGTACAATGGGCCCTTGGATTTTAATACCTTGGAGCAGGGGATGATAGACTTGAGCTTGATGCATGATGCCGGAGTTCATCCGGATTATGGCGATGGAAGGGGTGACCATGACCCCATGGAGTGATTTTGCTGAGGTAACTCTACTCTTAGTTTAGGTCATGCATTTTTAGCATATTTTCAATTTGTAGATTTTGTTTTCTTTTTGATCATGCATTGTTTTAGCTGGTTTTGTTTTTGTTTTTGGGTCTTTTACTTCCCTATACTCACATGCTTTTAGCTATGGTTTTGCTTCCCTACTAGTGTTGTTTTTGAAAATGCTTTGGTGAATACTTGTTGTTGTTTCGGGGATGAGTGATTGCATGTTGGGGAAGAGAGGAGGAGACTTCGGTCTTCCGAGTGTGTCTTGAGAAAGGAGTCGAGGTGAGTCCATTAAGGGTCTATCTTTGACCCTTCACCATAAAAATTCTCTGGAGGATCCTGACTCACTTGCAATTCTTGGTTCTGCGTTGATTTCACTCATAGCATGCTTAGTGATTCTTGCTTTATTCTTGAGACTTGTAGGATTTCTTGAGATTCTGAATTTGTTGTTTGAACATTGTCCTTAGTTGTCCCATTTGAGCCTTATTGGAGAATTTGTTGTAGCCAAGTTTTTGGGACGGATGTTTGGTTGGAATATTGGGGGAGTGATGGTCCTTGTTGTGTTGTATGGAGCTGAAAAATGAGAAATAGCTTCTTGCCCCAAAAGAGAAAAAACAGTGAAAAAGAAGAATGAAAAAGAACTCCTAACCAAAAGTTGGAGTTGGGAAAAAAAGTGTGTAAAAAGGTGGGTGCAAGAGACTTGTAAAGGAAGAGTGTTGTAAGCTCCGGGGTTATTAGAAGAGGACCACACTCAATGTGCTTGAAAGCCTAGTTTTCCTTTAGGGACCAACCACCATCATGTTTTACCTAGCCAATGTTTCAACCCTTATGGAAGTCTCTTTGAATAATTGCATGCTTGATCTTTGTTGCTATTGAGTGAATGACATTTAGGACCTATGAACTTGCTTGTGTGCTCAGTGCACTAAATGAACATCTCATCCTAGGATTTTTAGTTCTATATGCTTCTCATGAATGGACTCTACACTTTTCTCTTTTCAAAAGATGCATGAAGTAGGTTGTCGAGTCTTTCTCTTGAAACTAGCTGTGATTACTTTGTCCCCCTGTTTTTGTGAAGTATTCCTTGTTGAGAGCACTTATGTGGGAGCATTTCTTGCGCTTGAGGGCAAGCGAGTGTTATTTACGCTCGAGGGCGAGCTGCCGTTGAGTATAGTGGTGTGATGACCCTATTTTTGTAGTGTTTTTAGGGTCATTTCTTTGGTTGTTTTGAGTCTTTTTGTTGAGTCTCATGTAGTGTTTCATGCATTCTCATGCATTTTTATTCTTTTCTTTAGTTTTTATTTCGTTTTGGTAACTTGGTAGTTTTATAGGTAGTTTTCTTGCATTTTAAGTAAAGTTTAGGACTTGCATGGTTTTGTTGTGTTTTATGAGGGACTTCTTGTGCTAATGAGCTCTTGGAGCTTCTAGAATCTTCCTTGTCTTGTTGGTTAGGTTTAGAGTGCAGAAACTGAAGGAGAAATAAGGCCAAGAAGCATGGAATTGATGAAGAACATAAAGAGGATTGAAAGGAGGAGTTTCAGAAGCCAAAAAGTCTTTTTCAGGCGAGCTAGAGCGCCTAGGCACTGGGAGTGGGCGCCTAGGCGCCAATAGGGTATGAGAGCATGTTTTTCAACATGCAATTGGCGCTCAGGCGCTCTGAATTGGCGCCTAAGCGCCCAGTTTCGTTCATTTTGCCTATAAATAAGGCTTAGGCCAATTTCTTTGATACATTTTGTCATTTCACTCATTTTTGATCAAGTTTTGAGAGCTGAGGAGAGCTTTGGGACCAAGGGAGGTTTCCAACTTGTATTTCTTCTCAGGTTTTCTTTACATTTCCTTTATGAACTCCCTAGCCATGAGTGGCTAGTTCTCTTTTTGCTTTGGGTTAAGAGATTCTATGAAGTTTTAGTTTGTTAAATCCTATCTCTATGCATGAGTCTTGATTCAATCTTGTATTTCAATTCCTTATTGCATGTTTAGCTTTGGTGCACCTTTGCTATAGGCTAGATTATAATAGAATGGAAATTTGTTATGATTTAGGGACATGAATTGGAATAGATCCTTCTATACTTGCTTCTAGGAATAGAGTGAGGGTAGGGTTTTGTTGGCCTGAATAATTATGCTATCATACCTCTTATGAATGATTAAGTACGCAAGGAATTGGGCTTAACTTTCAATTTGAGAGAATTACTTTTATGAGGAATCAACTAGTAAGTACATAGGCTATAACAACAAGAGTGGAATCAAGGATTCACATGCATAGGATAGGTGGACTAAAATGGATTAGATGATCAAACACCCAAGGCAATTTCCCATCATTTGTTATTTACATCATTATCAACATTGCTCTCTTGCAAAACTTTTGTCACAATCACCCAAAACCAATTTCTGAATTGTACTGTTCTAAGAACTTGCAAACTCTAGACTTAAATCAATAATTCTCACTCACAATCCCTGTGGTTCGATAATTTAAAACCCGGAGGTATTCGTGCACTTGCGAATTGACCAACAGAATGGCTTCTACTAGGGCATAGGGTCCACACCAACCTGCGGATCGGAACACAATCCGGCCCGGAGCGCTAGATCCACCTCCGGCTGAGGCTGTGTGAAGGTATGAAAAACGGTAGAAAGGGGGGGTTTGAATAACGTTTTCAAGTAAAAACTTCCACCTTAAAGATTCTAGCAAATCTTTCGAGAACTTAAGTGCTAAAGATAAGAGATAGAAAAGCACACAAGGATTTTTATCCTGGTTCACTTGATAAATCCCTCAAGCTAATCCAGTCCACCCGTCAAGGTGATTTCTTCCTTCTTAGAATGAAGGCAATCCACTAATCAGGTAAAGTGTTACAACTGCACTTGAAACAGTAAGATCAAGTTTTGATCTAGTAGTACAACTCTATGTTTTGATGATTACAAGTTAACCTTTTGATATGAACAATTATGGTACTCTAACGTGTTTTTCTGAGTGTGCTATTTACAAGCTCTGACCTTGATTCAGTCTCACACATATCAGAAGCATTGTGCATAAAGAGTGACCCAAGCAACGCTTTCGCATTCTCCATGTTCACTCTGAACAGTGGAAAAGCTTCAGAAGATCTGAAGTAAATCAAGCTCTGATAAGGACTCAGCTCACTTAAAGCTCTGATGATCCAGAAGATCTGACAACCAAAAGACTCTGAAGGCTCAGAAGCTCTGATGGTGTAGAAGACTCTGACGATCCAGACTCTGAAGAGTGAAGACTCTGAAGTCCAGAAGCAACTGGCTCTGAAGACCATGTACTGATCCTCTGAAGTGAAGATCAGAAGGTACAACAGTCAGAGGATCCAAGCTTCCCTCTGACTCTGATCAATCAGCTTCACAAGTTCCTATACGAAGCGCTCCTCTGATCAGAAGTCTACGAGGTTAAGGTCAAGTCACTATCCAAAGTACAAAAGCAAAGTGTACTATCCTGACGACCTACCTAACATCCTCAGCCACAGCAGAAGCTGGAATTTCTAGAACTGCCCTCCAACGGTAGCATTTCCATGCAACGTTCAACCCTAATCCTTGGAGTATAAATAGAGGCTGAAGATTGAAAGAAGCGGCTAGAAGCATTCACACACGCGCAAGAAATATTCAAATCCTTCTAAGCTTTCTTTCATCCTGAATTTCATTGTGTTTACTATAAGCTTTTTAGAAGCACTTTCTTTGTAAACAAGAATTTCATATACATTTGTATAGTTTTCCTTTAGGAGATCAAGGTTGATCGGATCCTAGAGAAGAATAAGAGAGTGAATCTTAGTGTGAGCTAAGTCAGTGTATTGTTAGTCACTTATAGGTTTCAAGTGCAGTTGTAACACTTTACCTGATTAGCGGATTGCCTTCATTCTAAGAAGGAAGAAATCACCTTAACGGGTGGACTGGATTAGCTTGAGGGATTTATCAAGTGAACCAGGATAAAAATCCTTGTGTGCTTTTCTATCTCTTATCTTTAGCACTTAGTTCTCGAAAAGATTTGTTAAAATCTTTAAGGTGGAAGTTTTATCTTGAAAACGTTATTCAAACCCCCCCTTTCTACCGTTTTTCATACCTTCATCTCCACCTCCGGTTAACCCTCCCCCCGCCGATGGGCTTCCCCTCAATGAGAACGAGAAAAACGCTTTTTGGCACCAAGTCTTCTCCACCCTCTCCCCGTCTGCAGTTCGGGAACATACTCAAGGGGGCCATCTGCCAACCTTCTGAGTTTTCCACCGACAAATCTATCGCCAAGTTGGCCCGCCAAGCAAAAGGGTTCTGCCACGAGAAGTCCCTCGAAGATGTCCTCAACACCGGCCGGGGTTTGAACATTCGCCGTCCCAGGAAGTGTCGCGCGATCGAGCAGGGCGCAGAACAGCCCCACTTCTTTTATGTTTATGAGTACTTCTTCCTCAATCTAGGGATCAAACTACCCTTCTATCCCTTCCTCTGCCATGTTATGAGGGAGATCAACGTAACTGATGACCAATATTTTACCCATTTTACATAGCCTTAATTTGTCATTATTAATGATTATTTGTAATTAATTGACCTTGCTTGACAGTGATTTCTATTATTTGGTCTAATTACGTTTATTCTTATTTTTATGTATTATTTGACATCAAGGGCATTTTGGAGAATTGCGGAATGAAGATTTAATTGTGCTAGAATGAAGATTGTATTTTAGGAAATATTAGGATTTAATTTCGGAATAAATTAAGTTTGTTATCTTTAAGATTCAAACTTATTTAGGTTGTTATTTTAAAACTCTATCTTTAGGATTCATTGTTATCTTTTAGGATTTGATTTTGATTAGGATTTGTGATCTCAGCTCTTATTTAAGGGTTTGTGCTGAGAGAAACAATTACCTTTTACCTTCTTCTTATTATTCAATATAATTTCGTTTTTCAGTAATTATTAGAGCTCTGCTAGGGTTTATGTTTTTACTCCCTGCTTCCTCCAATTTAATTGCTGAATTCGCCCCATCCATGGAAGGCTAACTTCCTTCGAACGAATTCCTTTGCAAAGTATATCGCGCTCTTGAGGTATAGTGCTTAATAGAATTTGCCTGATTAGTTTTCTTCATCTCTACTTCTGACTTAGGTTTGCTTAATTCCTTATGATTAGAAATAGAAGATGATGC
This sequence comes from Lotus japonicus, assembly GCF_012489685.1. NCBI lineage: Eukaryota > Viridiplantae > Streptophyta > Magnoliopsida > Fabales > Fabaceae > Lotus > Lotus japonicus. Next base: position 28,302,579 of record NC_080041.1, on the reverse strand, counting down.
ATGTTCGCTTAGTTCATGTTAGGTCGTAACCGGTTCTTAACATAGTTCTTCATCAAGACTAGAAGCAATCAGACTGTTGATCTCCTCGCTCTCTATTCATCCTTCACCTTCAACCCACATCTCCACCAAATTTCCCAAGGTCTTCATTTTTCCAACCTTCCCAACAAGAAGCCCCTTTGTGGAATATGCTTCAAACCCCACGTCCAGATGAACCAACCTCACCCATTACAATCCAACAAGAACCCATTATCCTTGAACCTTCTGAACCTGAACCCAGAACGTCTGATCACTCTGTCCCCAGAGCATCAGAACGTCCGGTTGCTAGAACCACTGATACAGATTCCTCAACTGCCTATACTCCTGTATCATTCCCAACCAACGTTGCTGGCTCCTCACCTTCCAATAACTCTGAGTCACTACGTAAATTCATGGAAGTCAGAAAAGAAAAAGTGTCTGCCATCCCAGAGTATTACCTTACGGTCCCAAGCCCTAGGAGATACCCTGGACCTAGACCTGAACGTCTAGTTGACCCAGATGATCCTATCCAGGCTGACCCTTTGCATGAGGCAGACCCTTTAGCCCAACAAGCTCAACCTGACCCTGTCCATCAAGAGCCAATTCAACCAGAACCAGAACACTCTGTGTCTAACCACTCTTCGGTTAGATCACCACATCCTCTGGTTGAAACTTCTGAACCACACCTTGGAGCCTCTGAACCAAATGTCCAAACCTTTGAAATTGGCTCCCCTCAAGGTGCTTCTGAGGCAAACAGTAGCAATCACCCAACCTCTCCTGAAACCAACCTCTCCATCGTTCCATACACATACCTCAGACCAACCTCTCTCTCAGAGTGCATTAATGTTTTTAATCATGAAGCTTCATTGATGCTACGCAATGTGCAAGGTCACACTGACCTGAGTGAGGATGCTGACTCTGTTGCTGAAGAGTGGAACTTGGTTAGTAGCTCAGGTTCCTATTATGATGAGGCATCTGACTGCAGAAAGGGATAAGAGGATTGAGGCTGCTAGGCAGCGGTTTACAAGGAGAGTGGCTCTGCATGAACAACAGCAAAGAAATAAACTACTTGAAGCTGTTGAAGAGGCCAGAAGAAAGAAAGAGCAAGCAGAGGAAGCTGCACGTCAAGCAGCTGCACAAGCTGAACAAGCAAGATTAGACGCTGAGAGACTTGAAGCTGAAGCTGAAGCTCTTAGATGCCAAGCACTTGCACCAGTGGTCTTTACTCCTGCTGCTTCTGCTTCCATTCCAGCTCATCAATATGCTCAGAATGTTCCTTCTAGCTCCACACAGTCAAGCTCTTCCAGACTTAATATCATGGAACAACGTCTCGATACTCATGAGTCTCTGCTGATGGACATGAAGCAAATTCTTACAGAACTTCTGCGTCGCTCTGACAAGCCTTAGTCTTAGGATTTCTTCGTTTTCTTTCTTAACTTAATTTTATTTTAACTTCTTTTTTTTGTTTAAGTTACTTTATTTGCTTTGCTTTGTTAGTTGCTATTTCTCATTGCGTATATATATATATATATATATATATATATATATATATATATATATATCTATAACTTTGTGATTGCCAAATTTTCTTTTCTTTATTCATATAATTTATGAGTTTACATCATACATTTCTTCTTCCCTAAAATCTAGAATGGAGGATCCCTCCTCGTTCTTCTGCACTCTTGGCGCTGCTCTGCCCTCTCTTTCTCCAGACGATCCAATGAATACTGGATGTTGTTGAGATTGACGCTTAGCTCATCCCTCTCCAGACTCTCTTCTGTCGTCTTGAGCCTCTTTTCTATGTTTTCCTTCTCTTCCAGCAGCCTCAGCTCAAGCTGGCTGAGTTCTTGAATTTCTTCCACGAAGGCAAGGAATTCCTTCAAGTCATTCTTCAGCTCTGGACAAAGGTCATGTTCAAGCAGTGTCTCCGTCAGCTCTTGTATGGTCTTGGTACCATCAGGGTGTCTTACATTGAGGAACACATCTTCCTCAAACGCCTTATTTCTGAGCTCTTCCAGTGCAACCGTGTATGATGCCATTTTTGTCTTATGGAATTGATCGAGTTGTGAAGCTTACCCTCTTCTAAATCGCTTTATATAAGCTTCATTCCCTCCTTGGAAGTTATTGCTCCTACAGTTTCTCGAGATTAAGTCCTTGGTAACTGAAGTTCTCTTTACTCCCGTGGCCGGTGGTAAACGATCTTCTCCTGCATTAACTCCCTTCCTTAATTCGCGTAACTCTCATTCTTACTGCGTTTATTTCTCCTTCTTTTCACTCAGACCTTCTCTGAGGGGGAGTACTTTGTACTTCACGCTGAGTTTTTCACACCCCATTCTTTTTGCTTATGACAAAAAGGGGGAGTACACCTAGTTTTTGATGTGTAAGTGTGATTTATTTTGGAGAATTTAAGAGTTCCACTTTTATGACCATAGATGTGTCACTGGGCAAATACAAGGAATACATTTCACTTCTTCTGAAGTGATTCTATTTGACTCTGATACCACTTAACGTTGACTCTGAATAATTATGCGCTCTGATTATTTTATTTCATCTATGTCATACGCTTTCACTCTGAACTCTTACATTATTTAGCTCAGAATCAAGACATTTCTAACGTTTTCATTAAGTCTTAGATTCAGGGGGAGCTATGCTCAGAATCAAGCTGTGACTTGGATTCAGAATGAGCAAAATAAACTATTCACATCAGGATAAGTCTTATTCTATATCTCTAAACACTGAGTGAATTCAGTTTATTGTTTAAGAATTGTTCATCAAAATACTTAGTTTTGTCTTCATCAAAAAGGGGGAGATTGTAAGATCAAGTTCTGATCGAGTAGTACAACTCTATGTTTTGATGATTACAAGTTAAAATTTGAGTATGAACAATTATGGTACTCTAACGTGTTTTTCTGAGTGTGCTATTTACAGGCTCTGACCTCAATTCAATCTCACACAAATCAGAAGCACTGTGTATAAAGAGCGACCCAAGCAACGCTTTCGCAACATCTATGTTCACTCTGAACAGTAGAAATGCTTCAGAAGATCTGAAGTTATACAAGCTCTGATATGGACTCGGTCACTTTAAGTTCTGAAGATCCAGACGTTATGACAACCAAGAAACTCTGAAGGTTCAGATGTTTTGATGGTGTAGAAGACCTTGAAGATCCAGAAGCTGAAAAGTGGAATCTCTGATGTCCAGAAGCAAGATGCCTCTGAAGACCATGTACTTCCCTCTGAGTTCAGAATCAGAAGATACAATGGTCAGAGGATCTGTGCCTTCCCTCTGAGTCTGATCAACCGGCTTCACTAGTTCCAACATGAAGCATTCCGCTGATCAGAAGTTTCCTAGGTTTAAAGGTCAAGTCACTATCCAAGAACAAAAGTAAATGTACTATCCTGACGACCTACCTAACATTGTCAGCCACAGCAGAAGCTGGAATTTCCAGAACTGCCCTCCAACGGTAGCATTTCCATGCAGCGTTCAAACCCTAATCCTTTGAGTATAAGTAGAGGCTGAAGATTGAAAGATGCGGTTGGAAGAATTACATACGTGCAAGCTATATTCAAAAACCTTCTAAGCATTCTTTCATCTGAATTCATTGTGTTTACTATTAGCTTTTCAGAAGCAAATCCTTTGTAAACATTCTTTCTTAAACAGTTTGTTTAGTTACCTTTAGGAGATCAAGGTTGATCGGATCCTAGAGAAGACTAAGAGAGTGAATCTTAGTGTGAGCTAAGTCAGTGTAATTGTTAGTCACTTGTAGGTTTCAAGTGCAGTTGTAACACTTTACCTGATTAGTGAAGGTATGAAAAACGGTAGAAAGGGGGGGGGGGTTTGAATAACGTTTTCAAGATAAAGCTTCCACCTTAAAGATTTTGACAAATCTTTTGAGAACTTAAGTGCTAAAGATAAGAGATAGAAAAGCACACAAGGATTTTATCCTGGTTCACTTGATAAATCACTCAAGCTACTCCAGTCCACCCGTTAAGGTGATTTCTTCCTTCTTAGAATGAAGGCAATCCACTAATCAGGTAAGAGTTACAACTGCACTTGAAACCTACAAGTGACTAACAATTACACTGACTTAGCTCACACTAAGATTCACTCTCTTAGTCTTCTCTAGGATCCGATCAACCTTGATCTCCAAAAGGAACTAAACAAACTGTTTATCAAAGAATTGTTTACAAGAGATTTGCTTCTAAAAAGCTAATAGTAAACTCAATGAATTTCAGATGAAAGAGAGCTTAGAAGAATTTGAATTTGTCTTGCGCGTATGTGAATGCTTCTCGCCGCTTCTTTCAGTCTTCAGCCTCTTTATAAACTCCAAGGATTAGGGTTGAGCGTTGCATGGGAAATGCTACCGTTGGAGGGCAGTTCTGGAAAATCCAGCTTCTGCTGTGTCTGAGACTGTTAGGTAGGTCGTCAGGAAGGTACAGTTGCTTTTGTACTTGGATAGCGACTTGACCTTTAAACCTAGGAGACTTCTGATCAGGAGAAAGCTTCATGTTGGAACTTGTGAAGCCGGTTGATCAGAGTCAGAGGGAAAGCCCAGATCCTCTGACCATTGTTTCTTCTGATTCTGAACTCAGAGGGAAGTACATGGTCTTCAGAGTATCTTGCTTCTGGACATCAGAATTTCACTAATCAGCTTCTGGATCTTTAGAGTCTTCTACACCATCAGAATATCTGAGCCTTCAGTGTTTCTTGGTTATCAAACTTTCTGGATCTTCAGAACTTCTAGTGACTGAGTCCACATCAGAGTTTGTATAACTTCAGAACTTCTGAAGCTTTTCCACTGTTCATACTGAACATGGTGAATGCGAAAGCGTTGCTTGGGTCGCTCTTTATACACAGTGCTTCTGATTTGTGTGAGATTGAGTTGAGGTCAGAGCCTGTAAATAGCACACTCAGAAAAACACGTTAGAGTACCACAATTGTTCATATCAAAAGGTTAACTTGTAATCATCAAAACATAGAGTTGTACTACTAGATCAAAACTTGATCTTACAATCTCCCCCTTTTTGATGATGACAAAACTAAGATTTTTGATGAACAATTCTTAAACATTAAACTGAATTCACTCAGAGTTTAGAGATATAGAATAAGACTTATCCTGATGTGAATAGTTTATCTTGCTCATTCTGAATTCAAGTCACTGCTTGATTCTGAGATTAGCTCCCCCTGAATCTAATACTTGATGAAAACATTAGTAAAGTCTAGATTCTGAGCTAAATGATATAAGAGTTTAGAGTGAAAAACTTATGACATAGATGAAAATAGAGTAATCAGAGCGCATAAGTAATCAGAGTCACGGACAAGGTATCAGAGTCTTGGGTATCAGATTCAAATTAGAATCACTTCAGAGGAAGTGAAATGTATTCCTTGTATTTGCCCAGTGACACATCTATGGTCATAAAGGTGGAACTCTTAAATTCTCCAAAAGAAAAATAAATCACACTAACACATCTTACACATCAAAAACTGGGTTTACTCCCCCTTTTTGTCATAAGCAAAAAGCTTGGGGTGTGAAAAACTTAGCTTGAAGTACAAGGTACTCCCCCTTAGAGAAGGTCTAAGTTTAAAGAAAAATTAAAACGATGCATGAATCAGAGTTAGGCGAAATAAATAGAAGAGTTAATGCAAGAGAAGAACGTTTACCACCGGCCAAGGGAGTAAAGAGGAGGGTCAGTTACCAAGAACTTAACCTGGAGAAACTGTAGGAGCATTAACTTTCAGAGAGAAAGTGAAGCCTATATAAAGCGTTGGAGAGAGGGGTAAGCTTCACAACATCATACCAGAGAAAAATGGCATCATACATGATCGCATTAGAGGAGCTGAGAAAGAGAGCCTTTGAGGAGGACTTGTTTCTCAACATTAGGCATCCAGAGGGTACAACAACCATCTCAGAGCTAACACGGACACTGCTGGAGGAGGACCTGAGTCCAGAGTTGAAGAGAGACTTGAGGGAATTTCTTGCCTTCGTGGAGGAGGTGCAAGAACTCAGCCAGCTTGAACTAAAGCTGCTGGAAGAAAAAGAGATCTTGGAAAAGAAGCTCAAGACTGCAGAAGAGATTCTGGAGAGGGATGAGCTAAAAGACAGGCTCAACAACATCCAGTATGCACTGGAGCGTCTGGAGAAGGAGAGGTCAGAGCAGCGCCAGGAGTGCAGAAGAATGAGGAGGGATCCTCCATTCTAGAATTTTAGGAAAAAGAAAAGAAAAAAAATGTATGATGTAAAAGCGGTTATGATGAATAATAAAAAATTTGCAAACATAATGTCAGATATATATATATATGCATAGATAATCACAAACGAGCAAAGTAAAGATTAACAAGAAAGAGCCAGAGGTTAACGAAATAAAACACAGGTAAAGAAAAAGAAATCAAAACGAAGAGATCCTAAAGCTAGGGTTTATCAGATCGACGCAGAAGTTCCATCATCATTTGCTTCATTTCAATCAGCAGAGACTCATGAGTGTCAAGACGTTGTTCCACAATGTCGAGTCTGGACGAGTTTGGCTGTGTAGAACTAGAAGGAACATTCTGAGCAGCGTGAGGAGTTGGAGTGGAAGCAGAAGCAGCAGGAGTAAAAACTACGGGTGCAAGTGCTTGGCATCTAAGAGCTTCAGCCTCAGCTTCAAGTCGTTCTGTCTCTAATCTGGCTTGTTCAGCTTGAGCTGCTGCTTGACGTGCAGCTTCTTCTGCTTGTTCTTTCTTTCTTTTGGCTTCTTCAATAGCTTCAAGTAGCTTATGTCTCTGTTCTTGTTCATGAAGAGCCACCCTTCTAGCAAACCTTTGCTTTGCAGCCTCGATCCTCTGACTTCCCTCTGCATTCAGTAGCTGCATCATAACGGGAACTTGAGCCACTAGCCAAGTGCTCAGATTGTTCCACTCTTCAGCCACATGTTCAGCATTCTCGCTTAGGTCAGTCTGACCTTGCACATTGCGTAGCATCAATGAGGCTTCATGATGGAAAATATTGATGCACTCAGAGAGAGATGTGGGTCGGAGGTGAGTGTAAGGAATTATAGAGAGGTTGGTTTCAGGAGAGGCTGGGTGATTGCTGCTGTGAGCTTCAGAGGCACCTTGTGGAGAGTCAATGTTAAACATTTGAGCATTTGGTTCAGAGGTTCCAAGGTGAGGTTCTGAAGTTTCAACCAGAGGATGGGGTGATCTAACTGAGGAGTGGTTAGACACAGATTGTTCTGGTTCAGGTTCTGGTTGAACAGGCTCTTGTTGGTCAAGGGCAGGGTGAGCTTGTTGAGCCAAAGGATCTGCCTCATGTAACGGATTGGCCAAGATAGGTTCATCTGGGTCAACTAGACGTTCAGGTCTAGGGCCAGGATATCTCCTAGGGCTTGGACAAGTGAGATAATATTCTTCTAAGGTAGACACCTTTACTTTTCTAACTTCCATGAATTTTCGAAGGGATTCAGAGTTGTTGGAAGGAGAAGAGTCAGCAACATTTGTTGGGAAGGATACAGGTGTAAGGGCTGTGGAAGAGTCTGTATCCGTGGTTCTGGGAGCCAGACGTTCTGATGCTCTTGGGACAGAGTGATCAGAGGTTCTGGGTCCAGGTTCTGTTTGGTTAGGCTTTGGTTTCTCAGGGATGATGGGTTCAGAAGTTAATGGGTTGTACTGGATGGTAATGGGAGAGGTTGGTTCATCTGGCCTAGAGGGTATCATCAGAAGCAACTGCAGACTTACTTGATTGTGCTGATGATCTTGTCACTCTGGCAGGAGTTTCAATCCTTCTGATCACTTCTGCAGCTGGTTCCACCCGAGTAGGCTTCATCACAATTCTGACCTGCTTCTTCTTCTTCTTAGGAGAAGGAGGACCATCCTCATTATCACCATCATCACCATCATCTGGCTTGCTGGTTTCATCATGTTTTCTCTTGGATTGAACAGCCTTCTTCCCTTTGGTCAGAGGGACATCTGATTCCTCAGAAGATTCTTCTAGGATCATCTTCCTCTGAACTTTCTTCTTGATAGGAGAAGGAAACTCTGGAGCTGGCGGCAGTCTGCTGAAGAATTCATCGAGATCAATTTCATAGCCTTGAGCCCTTAGGTCTTCAACATAGCACCTAATGGCTTCAGGATTGTCTGCCTGTGTCCACAGAGGGTAGTCATTCAGAGGCACCCTTCTACTTCTGATTTCAGAAGATGTGTCTTCATGGGCAGGAGCAATCTTCTTCTTGATTAGGCCCATTTTCTTTAGAGAATTCGCAGTGAAGACATCACTGACAATGGTGGTCAGATCCTCTGTGCATCCAGCATTGACCAGATCTTGAATGAGGCCACTCTCAATGAAGAGATCAGACAACAGTCTCCCAAAGGGGATATACTTGATTGCTGACTTGATGGAGGCAGTAGTCCTAGACTTCCGGATACACTCCTTCAAGTAGGAGAACAGGAAGTAGGGAAGGAAGATCTTCTTCTTGTCTTGGATGAAGAACAACATCGCCTTCTGGTTGAAGTTGATGTAGTCTGGGGAACTGCCCTTTGGTCTCTGGTTTATGCAGTTGAGCAGAATCTTGTGCTAGATCCTGAGCTTGGGATAAAGGTCCATCACTTTGTAATTAGTCTTGCCCGGTTTGTAATTGGTGTACAGGGCCTTGTTGGTCTCATCCTTCGTCTTGGGTTTCAGCTTCGATTCAGTGAATTGGAAACGATACCCAAGAGCAGTTTCTGCACCCAGCAGATTCACGAAAGACTTCTCTGTAATGATGATCTTCCTTCCAAGAATGTGAGATACCACCTGAGTATCATCGCAGTCGGCGTGCTTCCAGAATTCCTTGATCAGTTTGTCATACACCGGTCCTCGAAGCCTGTTGAAGTAATTTTTCCAACCTTGAGCTTGGACTTCAGGACGAAGATCATACCCATTTGTAGCAAGGTTGTTGAGGTCGAATCTCCATTCTGCCAGTACTTGAAGTTCCTCAGGAGCATATAAGCAGTGAACGACACAGCCCCGTTCTGCAATCGGAATAATCTGCTCTTGAGCTTGACCTTGATCTTGATTCGGATTCTCAGGACCCCTTTGACCTGTTGCTAGACCAACTACCATATGAGGGAACTGGGTTGCATCTGCAGTAGCTCTTCTGGTTTGACTCACCATTTTTGGAGCGGTTGAAGGTTTAGGTAGAAGATGAAGGTTGAAAGATGAAGAGAGATCGAGAGAGAAATCGAGGGTAAGCGGTTTTGAAATTGCAGAAGAGAGAGAGAGTAAAAACCGAAAGTGAAGGAGATCGTGTGTGTATAGTGGGTTTTGACAAATAACCGTTGTTGATTCAAAAAGCAATTTAAAATCAACGGTTGAAAGTTAAAGATAGATAGTAACAGTAAATACACATATCACACACAGGAGAGAAGCACATCTACACGCAACATGACAGACTGTCACACGGGCACAAGGAACTATGAGTCAGTACCAATGGGTACACACACTCTGATTGAGTTACCTTCTGGACTAGACATCTTCTGATCAAGAAGTATCATAGTCAGAGGTTCTGATCCATCTTCACTCTGGACAAAAGTCCATGTTCAGATTTTTCAGAATAAAATTAAATCTATCCTCTGCTAAGGGCTTTGTAAAGATATCTGCCCATTGATGGTCAGTATCAACAAACTTCAGAAGAAGTATGCCCTTCTGTACATAATCTCTAATAAAGTGATACTTTACCTCAATGTGCTTTGCCCTTGAATGCAAGATAGGATTCTTACTCAATGAGATTGCAGCAGTGTTATCACAATAGATTGGGATATTGCTCTCAAGGATCTGATAATCCTCCAGCTGATGTTTCATCCAGAGCATCTGAGTGCTGCATATTGCTGCTGAGATATATTCTGCCTCTGCAGTTGATAGTGCAATGGTTGATTGCCTCTTGCTTGCCCATGAGACTAGATTGCTTCCCAGAAATTGACAATTTCCAGAAGTACTTTTTCTCTCTGTTCTATCTCCAGCATAATCAGCATCACAATAACCTGAAAGCTTATACTCTGATGTTTTCTTATACATCAAGCCAAGGTTAGTGGAGCCTTTCAGATACCTTAGGATCCTCTTAACAACAGTTAAGTGGGTTTCCCTTGGATCTGATTGGAAACGAGCACATAAATGAACACTAAATAGTATGTCTGGCCTAGATGCAGTTAAGTATAGAAGTGAACCTATCATGCCACGATAGAGCTTCTGACATACTTTACCACTTTTATCTTCTTTCTCCAGAATGCATGTAGGATGCATTGGAGTCTTGGCCACTGTAGATTCCAGCATATTGAACTTCTTCAGAAGTTCTTTAGTGTACTTGCTCTGATGGATATATGTTCCTTCTGGTGTTTGATCAACTTGTATTCCCAGAAAGTACTTTAATTCTCCCATCATACTCATCTCAAATTCAGCCTGCATCATCTTAGAAAATTCTTTGCATAGAGATTGATTAGCAGAACCAAATATAATATCATCAACATAAATTTGCACAATTAAAATATCATCTTTATAAGTCTTGCAAAAAAGAGTTGTATCTACTTTACCCCTTACAAACTCATTCTCCAGAAGGAATGAGCTGAGTCTCTCATACCATGCTTTGGGAGCTTGCTTCAGACCATAGAGTGACTTCTTCAATTTGAACACATGGTCTGGCTTCTTCTCATCTTCAAAACCTGGGGAGTGATGAACATAGACTTCCTCTGAAATATAACCTTTTAGGAAGGCACTCTTCACGTCCATCTGATGTAGAACTATGTTGTGATTCACTGAGATAGAGATCAACAGTCTGATTGCCTCTAGTCTTGCTACTGGAGCAAATGTTTCAGTGTAGTCTATTCCTTCCTGCTGGCTGTAGCCTTGAGCAACTAGCCTTGCCTTGTTTCTGACTACATCTCCTTTCTCATTCAGCTTGTTTCTGAATACCCATTTTGTTCCAATTACATGGACACTCTCAGGCTTCTTCACTAAGCTCCAAACATCGTTCTTGGAGAATTGATTCAATTCTTCTTCCATGGCCAGAATCCAATCCTTGTCCTGAAGAGCTTCATCTATGGACTTGGGTTCAATTAAGGACACCAATCCTTTCAGACTGAGCAAGGTCTCTTCAGAGGGTCTGAAGGCTGATCTGGTTCTGACTGGTTCGTCTTTGTTGCCCAGAATCAATTCCTTAGGGTGAGCTGCAGTGATTCTGCTCTTCTTCAGAGTTTGTGAGTCAGAGGGACCAGCTTCTTCCTCTGGTTCATCTTCCTCTGGCTCAGCTTCCTCTGGAGCTTTGCCTTTGTCAGAAACATTAATGCTTAAATCTGCAAACTTCTCAACTAGCTTTGACTGGTCAGAGTCAAGCTTATCGTCAAATCTAACATGAATAGATTCTTCAATAGTCTTAGTATCAGTATTATAAAATCTAAAACCTTTAGATCTCTCAGAATAACCAAGTAATAGACATTTAGAAGATTTAGCATCAAATTTATGCAATCTATCCTTAGTATTGAGAACATAACAAACACAACCAAAAGGATGAAAATAAGAAATGTTGGGTTTTATGTTCTTCCACAATTCATAGGGAGTCTTATTCAGAATTGGTCTCACAGAAATTCTGTTCTGAATGTAACTGTAACACCCCGATTTCGGTGGCGTCACTTTAGTAACCAAAAGTAAACTTAATGCGGAAAAAACGTAAATATTTTTTTTTTTTGATAATAACTAAGACAAGACTGAATTAAATAAAACCCAACAATAACAAAATCAGAACTAATATATAATACATAAACAGCCCCCGCTGTAGTACTAACCTCGTCACGAGTAAACCTCCAGTGACGGAAAGAAAAGTGTAGCGCCCGAAGGCAATATGTACAGACTGAAAATAAAGGTGAAGTGTCCGCAACACCATCCCTCAAAACTGAAAATCAGCTGGCCCATCGGCCTGAAGCAAGACCTCCTAAGTCCAACCAACTCTCTGTGATTCCTGTTAAGAAACCACACAAAAGCTATAGGTGGGAAGCTACCCTGTCCCAAAAGAAACAAATGATGTTCAGAGCTAAGACTCTACTCCTACACTAATCCCATCTTGAGGAGCTCACACCAGCACCAAAACCTACATGCTAGCATGATCGTCGTCCGAATTCGAAATCCAGAACGACCTAGTCTATGTACACCATCCGTCATCCTCTCGCTACCGCGACGCGCTCCTGTTCCAGCATCCCAACCTAGTTTCCCCCGAAGGGTAAACCATGGTGAACCAGTCCGCAATACTCATCTGACAAAAGGCGTTGTCCGCCAAAACACACACAGAAGACGCGAGGGTCAACTCTAAAGAACTATGTAGATAATAAACCCAATAGGTACAAATAATATATAGCCACTTAGGCTTATAACTAGTGATATCATTCCTAGGGTTGCATGTTCCACCAAATCATAATGACAATAATAACATTTAGCATGTTCCAAGTAAGTTTATCAAATAGCAACCACACTCATCAACTAAGTCAGTATGCATGTTGCGTGATATGTATGCAGGTTAACCCAGTCAACCAATATGCAATCCGGAAACGGATGGGCATCAAAACGGATCAATCCTAGCACCAGCAACGGTGGGACCATTTCTGCCCGCGTGCCTCTTACACCAAGCAAAGGTATGGACAACAACGTGTCAATCCTAGCACCAGCAACGGTGGGACCATTTCCGCTCGCGTGCCTCTGGGATGGACATCAACGGATCAATCCTAGCACCAGCAACGGTGGGACCATTTCCGCCCGCGTGTCTCTTACTCCAAACCAAGGTAGCCAGATCAGCCGTAACCCGTAGGTCTGCCATTTCGGTCTGCTACAAGAGACGTCTACAAACGCTCTTTCACGGCATTCCGGGTCTTATGACCATTTTGGAAACCGACGAGGTCCAGAGTACGTCCTGTGTTAATACCTCATTAATGTTGCATGTATGCAAAATGATTAGTCAAACAACGTCTCCGTCCTCACTCGACACGTCGCCACGTGTTCTAGGGAAGTTAAAGTCTCTAAAAGCTTACCCTAAGGTAAAGTCGATTCTGCGACAAAAGACACACTTCACAACACACATCGCTGCTCCAACAGCACAAGAGTATCACATACTCGGGAACTAACGGTTCCCCGGACTTATCCCCAGGATAGCCCAACAACATCGCTGCTCCAACAGCACAACAACCAACGCTGCTCCAACAGCACAACAACCAACGCTGCTCCAACAGCACAACAACAACAGACTCAACACTTGGATCCGACGACACTTCTCGTTTTCCAAACTATGATTTTCATCCAAAGCCTCCTTTCGAGATTATTACCCTTACTTAAAGATTTAGAGGTTGTTTAATGTCTTATGAATTTTCTTTTCAAAATAATATCCTTTTTAGTCTTATCGCAATTCCTATAAGTTCTCGGGATCTTCGAATCCCCAAATGACTCCAGAGAATGTCTCGATCCATAAACCCTATACAAGGCCCGAACCTCGTTCGTCCTATCAAACTTTCTCAAAACTCTCAAAATAAAATCGGCATGACCTGCCCGCTATTCTCACCATTCAGAATCTCAGATTTTCAGTGTAAAGCATATTTAAATCATCACAATCAACAACATGTCATATATCAATAAATCGCATCATAAACACTTAGCACTTAGCATATAAAGCATGCACCACACATCCTAGATTACCCACATAGCACATAGCATGTAAGTCAATCTTCAAAAACATTCAGTAGATGAATCATCTACATTGTCAGCCGAAGCCTCAGAAAACATTTTCAATCACACACAATCTCAGTGCATAAACAGTAAACAATGTCGAAATATCGACCCTAAGCATTAACTAGAGATTCAGTGAGAAGCCCTCACCTGAAGGTTCTCCAGCAAAAACTCCAAACTCTTCTTCACAAGCAAGGTGTTGATCCTCAGGAAATTCCTCAAAATCACCTTTAGAACAAAACCACAAAAATCAATCAGAATCTATCGGAAACTAAGCTATCGATACTTACTAAGGTTACTCGAAGTAATCTATACTCTAAGGTACGATAATCTAGCGCGAAAAGACAAGTTTTCGGAAAAGGAAATTTCCTCCTCCCCCCTTATAGCTCTCGGCCACTATAGGTAATTGTAGGGTTCGATTTTTCTTCGATCAAACTTGGTTCCTATGCTTTCATAAGCCGTAACTAAGGGTATTCTGAACTCGGAAAAATTATCGGATCAAAAACTGTCGCAGGGGTATTTTGGTCATGATTTTTAACTTAGGATTTTCAAAACTGAAATCCCAAAAATAAAATTTTGCAGGGACGTCACCAACGACGTTTATGACAACTAATCCTACTAGCACTAAGCTAAGGCGATAGTTTTCAGCCTAGAGGTTGGAACTTTACTCAAAAACTACATAAAATGGGTATTTTAGGTTCAAATTGATTCCGGCGGAATTCCGGCGACATAACGGAAAATCTAATCCGGCAGAAGTGATCTTGGGCATACATAGAAGAGGTTTAGAATCAGAAATGAAAGATTCAGGATAGTTTTGCAAAAACCCATAAACTATCCGCTCAGAAAACTCTACAGAAAAGCTATGGAAAAAGCGATCGGAGGTAAGGATTAGCGACTATACCTCGAAACCTTGAAGTAGCAACTGATTGATCGACGATCAAGCAAGGTTTGAACAAAAACTCTTCTTCCTTCTTCCTTGGATGAGCTCGCGGATTTGAGGAGAGAAAATGGAGGAAAATTGTGTTTTTTCTTCCTTTGTTTGCTATATATAGAAGGTGGAAATTCGCGGGAAAATGAAAGTTCCGCGAATCCGATTTTTCCGGCGTCATTCACCATGAATTCTAAGATAGGTTTTGGCAAAGGAATTCCCAAGCTAAGAAGATGTCTCCTTGTATTTTTGGCAACTAATGCAAAGTCGGTGCAAAGTCGGTGTAAAACTATTTTACCCGATAAGTTGCTTTTTGCCTCGAATGTCGGAATGGAAAACTTCCTTCTGAAGAAAGATTGAAATCATCAAGAGAAATGGGTGTACGCGTGTGGAATATTCATTTGAAGCTCTGAATAGATAAAGTCTTCATTGTCGAGAAATTCTAGGGTTTTGAAATACCAGGGATTCGGTTTCGGCAAACTTCCGATGATTGGAATCGGACGTTCGTAGATCCTAGAGTTTCGCCTCGAAACGATTGTGACATATGGAAAAAGAGAAGTTCTAACATTTCTCTGAAGATTTTTGGAATTAACTGCCATCGTGCCTAAAAGTGAAAATTAGCTATATACTAGGGTTTCTGACCTAGGTTTAAGCGTAAAACGTTCGTGCTATAACTTTTATCGATCATAATGAAATCCTTGAACTTTTCCTGAACTTTCTCCTTCATAAATATATTTCATTTAATAAACTTTCGTTCAGGTTTCCCTTCACATTACATCAACCCTAATCGTGAATAAGAAGTTTATTCGCTTAACATAAGCTTAAAAACTTGGGTCTTACAGTAACATGCAGTATTTACTGCCTCTGCCCAAAAGTGCTTAACCATGCCAGTTTCTTGGAGCATGGTTCTAGCCATCTCCTGAAGAGTTCTGTTCTTCCTCTCAACAACACCATTTTGTTGAGGAGTTCTGGGACAAGAGAAATCATGTGCAATTCCATAGGAATCAATTAGACTCTCAAACTTGTCATTCTCAAACTCTCCACCATGGTCACTTCTGACACGCACAATCCTACAAGCCTTCTCGTTTTGCACTTGGGCAATGAAGGTAGAGAACACAGCATGAGACTCATCCTTGCGGGTTAGAAACTTTACCCATGTCCAGCGGCTATAGTCATCAACGATAACCATCCCATATCTCTTGCCACCTATAGACTCAGTTTTCACTGGTCCAAAAAGGTCGATATGCAGAAGTTCCAACGGCCTTGAGGTTGAGACAACATTCTTTGCCTTGAAAGGGACTTTTGTGAATTTTCCTTTCTGACATGCTTCACAAAGAGCGTCTGAAGCGAACTTCAGATTGGGTAAGCCCCTGACAAGGTTTAGCTTGCTCAGCTGAGAAATCTTTCTCATACTGGCATGCCCTAACCGTCTATGCCATACCCACTGCTCTTCATTAACAGACAGAAGGCACTTCACATTCTGAGCCTCCAACTCAGATAATCTGATCTTATAAATGTTGTTCTTCCTCTTGCTGTTAAACAGAATAGAGCCATCGATTTGACTTACAGCCCGGCAGGACTTTTGATTGAATATAACATCATAACCCTTGTCAGCTAATTGACTTATAGACAATAAGTTATGTGTTAAGCCGTCTACCAATAACACATTATCAATGGATGGACTACTATTTACACAAATAGTACCAGTACCAACAATTTTACCCTTTTCATTTCCTCCAAAGCCAACTTCGCCTCCGGGCTTAAGTTTTAGCTCTTGGAACATACGCCTTTCTCCCGTCATGTGACGCGAGCATCCAATGTCCAGATACCATGATTGGTGTTTCAGTGGAGCTATCAAGGATATCTGCAACATAGATAATCTTGTCCTTAGGTACCCACTTTCTGGGTCCTTTCTTGTTAGTTACCCCAGAGGTTCTGATCACCTTGGGTGTCTCAACATGATATTTTAAAGGAATATTTGCATGATATTTAGACATAGAGAAAGATCCCTTTTTAAGAGGGTTTTTAGCAACTTTAGCAGGTAAAGGATCAGGCAATATGGTACCAAAGGGAACAAAGCATTCATACAAGAATTTAGCTTTAGACACAAAGGGCTCATTTCTAATTGGTTTAGAATAGCCAATGCCATGCATTCCATTTCTGCTTACGCCATAGATCATTGAAGCCATTAAGCTTCTATCCACGCTTTTAGCTAGGAATCTTTGAAAAGACTTTTCATACTTAGACTCATTTCTACAATCAGAGGCATCACAAGCAACTATTTCTTCTAACTTAGCAATCTGGTTCTTAAGCACAGAGTTAGAATTTACCAAAGCATGATTATCATTTTTCAAATCAGAAATAATTTTCTCATGTTCAGAAGGAGTCTTAGTAGCAGCAGATAAGTCCTTTTTCAGCTTCTTATGCTTAGACAATAAAGAGTTATACTTATCCATGATATCAGACAATGCATGTTTCAGTTCAGAGGTAGAGAAAGAAGCGAATACCTCATTTTCATCGTCTGAGTTAGGATCTCCTTCTGATTCTGAGTCAGAGTCAACAGCTCCCTTTGACTCTGCTTCTTTGTCTTTGACAATAGCCATGAGTCCTTGGACTTCACCATCAGAGTCAACATCCTCTGACTCTGATTCATCAAATGTCACCATCAGACTCTTCTTTGTCTTGAAGTGCTTCTTTGGCTTCTTGTCCTTCTTCAACTTTGGACAGTCACTTTTGTAGTGCCCTGATTCTTTGCACTCAAAGCATGTGACTTCCTTAAGTGAGGACTTCTTCTGACCTGAGGATTCAGACTTTCCTTTTGCCTTTCCAGAGCCTTTGTATTTGCTCTGCCTGTGCTTCCAGATGCGATTGAGTCTCTTGGAGATCAGAGTCAGCTCATCTTCATCAGAATCTTCTTATGCTTCTTCAGATTCCTCTTCTTCAGCTTGAAGAGCTTTTGACTTCTCAGCCTTAGCCTTTTCAGATTTAGATTTCAAGGCTATGGACTTTTTCCTCAGATCTTGCATCTCTGAGCGCTTCAGCTCATGGCATTTCAAAATGCTGATGAGTTCTTCTAAACTCATATTCTCAACATCTCTCGTGAGCTCTATTGAAGTCACTAAAGGCATCCAACTTTCAGGAAGACACCTGATGACCCTTATGACATGATCTTTTGTTGTGTAGCTCTTGTTGAGAGGTCGTATGCCAGCTACAAGCAACTGAATTCTGGAGAACATTTCTTCAATGGACTCATTTGGCTCCATGATGAAGGATTCATACTTTTGGATTAAAGACAATGCCTTTGATTCTTTGACTTTCTTGTTTCCTTCATGAGACATCTTCAGAGATTCGAAAATGCCTTTTGCAAACTCACGATCTGTAATCTTCTGGTACTCTTCATAGGAAATAGCACTTAGAAGAATTGCTCTTGCTTTGTGATGTTGTGAGTACAGCTTCTTTTGATCTGCAGTCATCTCTGACCTTGGGATCTTCTTGCCATCTGCATCAACTGGACGCTCGTAGCCATCCACAATAATATCCCAGAGATCTGCATCGAAACCCAGAAAGAAACTTTCCAGTCTATCTTTCCAATATTCGAACCTTTGACCGTCGAACATAGGAGGCTTTGCATTGTAACCATCTCTTTGAGTTTCACTGGTGGTGGCAGCCATTGTTTTTCACACCGGCCCGGATCACTGAACACTGTTAGGTGTGGTAATCAGAACTTGCGCTCTGATACCAATTGAAGGTATGAAAAACGGTAGAAAGGGGGGGGTTTGAATAACGTTTTCAAGATAAAGCTTCCACCTTAAAGATTTTGACAAATCTTTTGAGAACTTAAGTGCTAAAGATAAGAGATAGAAAAGCACACAAGGATTTTATCCTGGTTCACTTGATAAATCACTCAAGCTACTCCAGTCCACCCGTTAAGGTGATTTCTTCCTTCTTAGAATGAAGGCAATCCACTAATCAGGTAAGAGTTACAACTGCACTTGAAACCTACAAGTGACTAACAATTACACTGACTTAGCTCACACTAAGATTCACTCTCTTAGTCTTCTCTAGGATCCGATCAACCTTGATCTCCTAAAGGAACTAAACAAATTGTTTATCAAAGAATTGTTTGCAAGAGATTTGCTTCTAAAAAGCTAATAGTAAACTCAATGAATTTCAGATGAAAGAGAGCTTAAAAGAATTTGAATTTGTCTTGCGCGTATGTGAATGCTTCTCGCCGCTTCTTTCAGTCTTCAGCCTCTTTATATACTCCAAGGATTAGGGTTGAGCGTTGCATGGGAAATGCTACCGTTGGAGGGCAGTTCTGGAAAATCCAGCTTCTGCTGTGTCTGAGACTGTTAGGTAGGTCGTCAGGAAGGTACAGTTGCTTTTGTACTTGGATAGCGACTTGACCTTTAAACCTAGGAGACTTCTGATCAGGAGAAAGCTTCATGTTGGAACTTGTGAAGCCGGTTGATCAGAGTCAGAGGGAAAGCCCAGATCCTCTGACCATTGTTTCTTCTGATTCTGAACTCAGAGGGAAGTACATGGTCTTCAGAGTATCTTGCTTCTGGACATCAGAATTTCACTAATCAGCTTCTGGATCTTCAGAGTCTTCTACACCATCAAAATATCTGAGCCTTCAGTGTTTCTTGGTTATCAGACTTTCTGGATCTTCAGAACTTCTAGTGACTGAGTCCACATCAGAGTTTGTATCACTTCAGAACTTCTGAAGCTTTTCCACTGTTCATACTGAACATGGTGAATGCGAAAGCGTTGCTTGGGTCGCTCTTTATACACAGTGCTTCTGATTTGTGTGAGATTGAGTTGAGGTCAGAGCCTGTAAATAGCACACTCAGAAAAACACGTTAGAGTACCACAATTGTTCATATCAAAAGGTTAACTTGTAATCATCAAAACATAGAGTTGTACTACTAGATCAAAACTTGATCTTACAATTAGCGGATTGCCTTCATTCTAAGAAGGAAGAAATCACCTTAACGGGTGGACTGGATTAGCTTGAGGGATTTAACAAGTGAACCAGGATAAAAATCCTTGTGTGCTTTTCTATCTCTTATCTTTAGCACTTAGTTCTCGAAAGATTTGTTAAAATCTTTCAGGTGGAAGTTTTATCTTGAAAGCGTTATTCAAACCCCCCCTTTCTACCGTTTTTCATACCTTCATCTCCACCTCCGGTTAACCCTCCCCCCGCCGATGGGCTTCCCCTCAATGAGAACGAGAAAAACGCTTTTTGGCACCAAGTCTTCTCCACCCTCTCCCCGTCTGCAGTTCGGGAACATACTCAAGGGGGCCATCTGCCAACCTTCTGAGTTTTCCACCGACAAATCTATCGCCAAGTTGGCCCGCCAAGCAAAAGGGTTCTGCCACGAGAAGTCCCTCGAAGATGTCCTCAACACCGGCCGGTGTTTGAACATTCGCCGTCCCAGGAAGTGTCGCGCGATCGAGCAGGGCGCAGAACAGCCCCATTTCTTTTATGTTTATGAGTACTTCTTCCTCGATCTAGGGATCAAACTACCCTTCTATCCCTTCCTCTGCCACGTTATGAGGGAGATCAACGTAACTGATGACCAATATTTTACCCATTTTACATAGCCTTAATTTGTCATTATTAATGATTATTTGTAATTAATTGACCTTGCTTGACAGTGATTTCTATTATTTGGTCTAATTACGTTTATTCTTATTTTTATGTATTATTTGACTTCAAGGGCATTTTGGAGAATTGTGGAATGAAGATTTAATTGTGCTAGAATGAAGATTGTATTTTAGGAAATATTAGGATTTAATTTCGGAATAAATTAAGTTTGTTATCTTTAAGATTCAAACTTATTTAGGTTGTTATTTTAAAACTCTATCTTTAGGATTCATTGTTATCTTTTAGGATTTGATTTTGATTAGGATTTGTGATCTCAGCTCTTATTTAAGGGTTTGTGCTGAGAGAAACAATTACCTTTTACCTTCTTCTTATTATTCAATATAATTTCGTTTTTCAGTTATTATTAGAGCTCTGCTAGGGTTTATGTTTTTACTCCCTGCTTCCTCCAATTTAATTGCTGAATTCGCCCCATCCATGGAAGGCTAACTTCCTTCGAACGAATTCCTTTGCAAAGTATATCGCGCTCTTGAGGTATAGTGCTTAATAGAATTTGCCTGATTAGTTTTCTTCATCTCTACTTCTGACTTAGGTTTGCTTAATTCCTTATGATTAGAAATAGAAGATGATGCATGTTCGCTTAGTTCATGTTAGGTCGTAACCGGTTCTTAATTTCTTAGTTTAGGATTCAGTTAATTAATTCTCACGAACTAGGAAACTAATAACATGAATTGATCTTTAGATACCCATGATTGAGCAGCGACATACTGATCAAAGTGATTCGTCCGTCTTTACTTGATTATATTAATCTGTTTTTTACTTTCTGCTAGTCTTTTGAAACTGAATCTCAAACCCCCCCCCCCCCCTGAGTGTGTGCGTTTGTGCGTTTTAATATTGAATCTTTATTGAACGATAATCCTTGGGAAACGACCTAGGAGTCACTTCCTAGTTACTACAGTTTTCTTAATTAATTATATGTATCGGGTACGGCCTCGATGAGTAACCCCGTGCTAACTTCATTTGAACGCCTTGGCTTTCGTTCGCTGCTTCGAGATTCTTTGTAACGCCATTGCCCATGAAGCGAAAACCTCCTATTTCTTCTACTTCTACGGCATGGAGCCGAAATCCTTGAAGACCGAAGACCCTGGGTGGATCTCTCTGAAATCCCGTACGGGTCGGCAACGCCTTCTTCCCAACAAGAGCAACATCAAGATGGGACCTAGGCGTCGGGACAGGAGCGCTTTGTTTCCCTTCTATTGGACCGAGAACCCTCGCGACGTTCCTCCGCCGTCAGAAGCATCGCTAAGCGACAAGGACAAAGCCATCCTTGGCTTTTTCGCCAGGTTCCTATCCTTGAATGCTCACAGTTGCTTGAGGCTGCACGTGAAAACTCCTTCTGCTAATTCTTAGAAGAAATAAACTTTACTGAGGCCGCATTGCAACGTGCTCTGGCTTCTGACTCACTCAAGTTCCCTCCCATTTTTAATGCCAAGGTGATCAAGAGGAAACGTGTTGTCACCTACTCTGATGCTGAGGGTGCCGCTCCTCCGTCGAAGAAGGTCAAAGGGTCTTCTTCGACCGTTCCCGCCCCAGATGCCGCTGGATCTGAAGAAGCTATACCGAGCTTCGCCCCGCCGCCCGTAACCGATGCTCCAACTCTTGGACCCATCAATGATGCCACTCAACCTGCCCCCTCAAAAAAGTCCCGGAAGTCCAAAAGCGTTGATCCTGGTCTTGATGGAAAATCTGGGGCTGGGATTTCCTTGCCCCAGAAGTTGAAGAAGAAGAAGAAGAAAACCAAAGGGTCCAAAACTAGTGAAGCCTCTGCCCCTCGCCAAGATCCAGGAGGCGAGAAAGAGACAGTTCCTGAGGACAATGCGGAGTCCTTATCCTGTCCTGAGGGAATTTCCGCTGACCAACCAACTCCTAAAGGCATTCCTCTACTGATGCTTTCTCGTGACCGCTCAAGTCCTCAGGTCGAGGCGAACCCACCCGTGGTCCCCCTCGTTCAACCAGTGAGTCCTAACGGTGGAAGTCCAACTCCCAGCGCCTCACCCGTTCCTCGTCACTCTACCCCTGATGCTAGCCATCTCGTTGCTGATGGTCAAATGGGTTTTGCTTCAAACCAAAAACCCTCTCCTATCGACTTTATGCTGACCGATTCCTTTTTCGGGAGTATGAGGGAGTTTAGGAACCCTGACCTCGACGATGTAGCGCAGGAAGCCATCCTCAACCTTTTGCGCGCGGGGTGTTTCTTTGCCAAACTATCCCAGGATTCCGCCTCTTCATCAAAGGTGGAGGACCTTCACCAGAAGGCTGAGGGCTACTGCGTGGCTACACAAAAAGCGTACAGCGAGCACGACAAGTTGCTGACCCAAGTGGTGAACCAAACGGCGAGGCTGACCAACTTGGGCGTTGAGATGAACCTGCGCGAGGAAGACTTCTCTGCTTGCGAAGGAAGAATGGAGGAACTGGAGGTGGAGCGTGACGAGCTGCAATTGGAGGTAACGGCGAAAACGGAGGCGATCAATGGGAACAGGGCCGCTGGCATTGTCAAGGACAGGGAAATCGCCTCCCTTCGCAGCGATTTGAGGGCGAAGAACGAATCTCTCGCCGACGTGAGGTCCCAACTCGCGTCAAAGGCCCAGGCCCTTTCGGACATGGATTCCAGAATCAAGACCTCTCAGGCAAGTTTAGTGGCTGGAGTTGCCGCCGAGGTCGTGGAAGAACGCGGCCGCGGTTTCTTTCTCGCCAAAGCTCAGGTGCAACATCTCTACAAGGGAATCAACCTTGACAGGATGGGAGCTTTCAAGAAGGTCACTCCACATGGGCTTGTTGGCCTTGACGATCCCCCTGGCTTCACCGTTGAGCGTTTTGCTGCTGCTGAAATTGAAAAAGAGATTGAAAGAGAGAAAATGTCAATGTAATATAATTATCTTGCACTGATTTTCCTTTTCCCGTTTTGTAATTGAATATTGTTCCTATTTTGTCTAGTTTAATTTATGCATGGTTTTGTTGTGAATTTTCGCCTTGTGATCACCTCGTCGCCTTTTAGGCCTCGTTTCAATTTTTCTCTGCCGTTTAGGCTTTGTTCTTTCTTTGGTGCGCTCGTGTAGCGATTTTGAAGATGTACCAAAGAAACTAGGACTTTTGCTCAGTTTTCTTCCTTTGTAGTACGATGCTTCCTCAACAGGCAGGCCCTACATTACCTACATCTCAAGTCTTGGGCATAGAGGTTGCACAATCCATATTAATGTCAACAGTACATTAACTATAGATTATTAGGCTGGTCTGCTGTAATTAGAATTAGGCCTAATTGTAATCATTATTCTATTATATTTTTATGGCTGGTATAGCTATTACATTTTATGGTGTAATTAGTTTGAAATTGTAGTCCCTCTTTAAACTGTATTGAAATTGATTTTTGTCTATTTAAGAAAGCAAGGCCAACTAAAAGCCAAACAGTTTTCCAACAAAAAAAAATTGATACCATGTCAAAGATCAAAAGATGACACGATAGATTACAAGAAAACTGTTTTAAAAAATTGTGTGGCTCTTAGTTGGTCTTGCTTTCTTATATAGATAGAAATCAATTTCTGTATCGTTACAAACTAATTACACCAGAAAATATAACAGCCATAAAAACACAATAAAATAATGGTTAAAATTAGGCCTAATACTAATTGCAGCAGACCAGCCTAATAATCTATTGTTAATGTCCCCGCAGGACATTGACAATCCAAACCAGTGATTGTGATTTCTCAGAGGAAGTATGTTGTGGATATTTTGGAGGACACAAGATTGTTAAATGCCAAGCCAGTTGAAACTCCTATGTATGGATCCCAAAGTCAAATTTTTGTCAACTCAAGAGCTTAGTTTTAGAGAAATATGAGAATAGTTGGAAAATTTAATTACCTCACTTTCACATGTCCAGATATTTTGGGATGTTGTGATTGGCATACGAAAGTATATCAAACGAGCTCCAAAAATAGGTTTATTGTATTAAGACAAGGGTCGTATACGAGTTGTAGGATACTAAGATGCAGAATGGGCAGGTTCTCCCCTGTTAGGAGATCCACCTCTGGGTATTGTATTTTCCTTAGTGATAACTTAATCCCCTTCCCTTGTTTGGAGATGAAGTGCAAAAGTAAAATATTGAGCCATAGCTAT
Organism: Lotus japonicus; assembly: GCF_012489685.1. Taxonomy (NCBI): domain Eukaryota; kingdom Viridiplantae; phylum Streptophyta; class Magnoliopsida; order Fabales; family Fabaceae; genus Lotus; species Lotus japonicus. Next base: position 28,278,155 of record NC_080041.1, on the reverse strand, counting down.
AGCTACTTGTGAACTAATACAGCTAAAAAAATTGCTTCAAGACCTGAGATTTAGGGAATATTTCAAAGATGATACTTATTGATGACAATCAGGTTCCATGAGAGGACCAAACATATTGAGATTGAGCGCCATTTTTTTAAGAGAAGATTTTATCTGGATATATCAACACTAGATTCGTCAATTCAAATGATTAGTTCATTAATGTTTTCACCAAGTCTTTGAGAGGTCCTTGAGTTAATTATATTTATAACAACCTTGGTGCATATGACATATATGCTAAAGCTTTAGGGAGTGTTAGATATATTGTATTTATTATTAATAGGTAACATAATCATGTAAATAGGAAAACTAGGATATTATGTATTTATGGTTCATATTATAAATAATGACCTCTGCTATGTAGTTGAGAAATGTGGATTCAGTCTAATGTCTCTACTCTCTCGGTTTCTCCTTATTCAACAAGTAGTATCCAAAAGCCACTTTTGGCCTTCACTAATCCATAGTCAAGCTAGGTAGATTACCCAAGAGGGTAAACACTTCCCTCGATTGATTTTCCATTTATATGACTCAAACTTTAACTCAGAGGAAGCAAGCTCTTTGCCGCTCAAACCAACAGATCTTATGCAAGTTCTTCTATGGAAAAAATTATAAACCTCGAGAGAAATGTTGTAGTGCCTTTCCCAAAACCTACAAATATGAGTTTCTCATTAAGAGACCTGACAAACCAACCCCTTTCTTAGGTCTAAAATAAACCTGACAACAAACCAGGCAGTCCCTTTTGGAATCATCCAAACCAGACCAAAGGAAATCCCTTATAAAATGTTAGGCAAAGTGCCCGAAATCAGTAAAAATATAACAACTGTTCAATCTTGGGCTAAGAGCTAAAGCTTTTGACAGATTCATATCGAACACATGAAGCGGAATTATCAATCTTTACCTGAAACTGTCTTGGACCTATTTTCCCCAGAAACTAGGTTTCCATCTGTAGGAACTTGTGATCATGATCAGCAAATAACAGTGCATCATGGAAATCTAGGTGCATGATCATGATCAGCAATGACAAAGCATATTGTGGTGACAGGGAAAACGAAGCACAGCCAGATGAAAAACAAAGCTAGGCAATTCAAATTGAACATTCGAAGGCAAGTGGGGTAGCGAAGAACACAAAAAAAGAGCACCTTTAACCGCACAAGTAGCTGTTCCTTTTTTTTTTGTCAAAAGTGGTTGTTCCTTTGAAAAGAACATTGATTTCTGCAGAATGGAAGAGGCCCCATCCGTTACAAGGTTTTTTTTTGTCAACGTTCATAGATTCCAGAAAAAGAGTTGGGCAAGGCCCAACAGAGAACAATGTCTTACCCAAATTACAATAAAGCCTAAGATAAACACTTGATGACTAGAGAATCTAACCATGTACATTATAGATCAAAAGAATTTAAACGGTAAAACTACGGTAGCATTTGGTTACGGAACGGAACATGGTGCTACTTAATGATTTTCAAATCTCTAAAAGCATAAGCTAATTTATGTTTGACTGCACTAATTAAAATCATTTTTTATCGTCTCTCATCTTTCATTATTGGTTTTCTTGATAAGTTGCGTTTGTTTCATATAAAAAAATGGCTTTTACCTCTCTACAAAAAAGTTTAATTTTTTGCATTCTTGAGAAAAACATAAGTTGATTTGTGTTTGACTAATTAAAATCAGTTTTTTCCTTCTCTCTCATCTATCATAACAGTTTCCCTGATAAGCCAATTAAAGTAAAGTAGCTTTATCCTTCTAAAGTAACGATTTATTAAAAAACTGAAATAAACATCTTGAAATTTTAGAAAAATTGTTTTTTGAATTAAATTTTAATTTTTTCTAAAAATATGCTTACATACTCTATAATCTGATTTCAATTTTTCTAAAATAATAACTTTTTTAAAAGTAGAAACAAACATATTGAAATTTTAGAAAAAAATGGATTTTTTTAATTTAAAAAGTGACTGTTTCTATAAGTAAGCTGAAACAAACACGCTCCACAATATCCTTTCAAAATAATATGTTTTCTGCTTCTTTTTAAATAATGATTTTTAAAAATACTGAAACAAAGATCTTAGGGTTAATGGTCAAATTCGCATGGTTAAGCAACTTGAGAGGAGGTTTCATCACTAAAGAGAATTGGAATAGGCGAGACCCCAGGGTCCCTCGCCCAGGAGCCCTGGCCTAGGGCGACGAGCAGACTCAGGACTTGGGCCTCCTCCCGAAGGCCCAAGTGGCCCATTAGGAGGAGATAAAAGTTCCAGGCCCAACACCACGTCTATAAATGGGGGACGGGTATCAATTGTAAAGGACTCTTAGCTCATTTGAGAAATAACAAGATTGAAATTCAGTTACTTTCTCTCTAAAGCAGTTACACTCTCATTCACTCTAGGAATCTCACATCACGTTCCTTACACCTTAGGTACTATACCTCATCTCAATGTTCATTGTTAGTAAATCCGCAAGTGCGAATTCACCCGGTTTTAATTATTGAACCACAGGGATTGTGAGTGACTAAATTCAGCTTAAGCCTTGAGTTTGAAGGTTTGTTCCTTACACCTCTGGTACTATACCTCATCTCAATGTTCATTGTTAGGTAATCCGCAAGTGCGAATCAACTCGGTTTTAATTATCGAACCACAGGGATTGTGAGTGACTAAATTCAGCTTAAGCCTTGAGTTTGAAGGTTTGTTTTATTGAATCAAAGATATGTCGAAGTAGCAAAGAATAAAATAAACAAAAACTCATAAAAGAACATGCTTTGGGTTCTCGCTCAACTAGCCAATTCAAGTACATCATTCTAAGCACATGAACTCATGAATCTCTCCTTGATGATATAGCCTAGTTACTCACTTATCGATTCCTCACATAAGCAATTCTCTCATACTAAAAGCTAAGTCATTTATATGAGGTTTTAGATCATGCAAATTCAGGCCATCAAACCCCAACCCTTCCTCTATTCCTAGTAGCAAGAATAGAAGGGGTAATCCCAAATCGGTTCCCTAATCTATAACAAACTTCCGTTCTGATTATAGGAAAGCATAAAGCAAGCAAGCATACAAACTTAGATTGATATTCAGAAAATGGGATTCAAGGAGATAAGAAGAACATGTGGGAAAGAACTTAAGACTATAACTCAAATATGAAAAGTCTTACAAAGAAAACCAAAGCAATAGAAGAGAGATTAGCCAAGCATGGCTAAGAACCTGAATTACAAGCTTGGAAGCCTTCTCTCACTCACCTAGATGATCCTCTACTTCTGAATTTTACAAAGTATGAAAAGATATCCAAAATTTTCAAAGGAAAATGACTAGAATCCTATTTATAGGCAAAATCACGAGTCTGGGCTGTTCCGGGCGCTCAGGCGCCAATTCAGAGCGCCAATTCCATGCTGAAAAAGTGCCTCTGGAAGGCAATTGGCGCCTAGGCGCCAATTCCAGAAACTGGAACAGAGCAATTGGCGCCTAGGCGCCAATGGAGCACGACTAGGCGCTCTTAACTCGCTGGAAAACCTTTTTATCTTCATTTTAACTCCTCTTTAAGCTTCCATTCAATTCTCCAAGCCTCTAGACCTTCCCTCTTCAGCTGATTCAACCTGAAACCTTGATGAACAAGCTTGGAAAATATCTTGAAACTTAAAGGTCAGTTTTGCACAAAGGCTCCAAAACAAGTGGAAATTGCCTAAGACTCCTAAACTCTAATAAAATGCAACTAAAGCCCTTATAAAACTACAAAATTACTAAACTAATGCAAATGCACAAATAAAAGTAAAAATGCATGAGAATGCATGAAACACTACATGAGTCACAAGAAAAAGACTCAAAACCTACAAGGAAAAACCCTAAAAACATCATATAAACCCGGGTCATCGTTCATGGTAAGAACATTTGGCGCCGTTTGTGGGGAACGATAGATTTCGATTCCCGGATTACGTGGATTGTGTTCTATCCTGAGAACATTGAATGGGGTAGAGTGCCCTAAGTGTGAGGAAAATGATACGAGTATTTTAGAGAGAGAAGCTCTAACCACTAGAGAGAGAGAATAACTGAATTTCAATCTGAATATTTCTCAAATGAGCTATGAGTCCCTTACAATTGGCATGCCCTTCCTATTTATAGAGGCAGAGTTGGGCTTTCGCGCCTTTAATCTGTCTAAATGGCCCAATTGGGCCTCGGGGAGAGAGACCCAAGTCCGTGGCGCGCTCCCCGTATGAGGTTAGCGCTCATGGGCGAGGGACCCTGGGGTCTCGCCCAGTCCACAAGACACCGAGCTCGAAGCATGAGAGCTAAGTGTGTCTTTAAGCAGAAAAGCTAAGGCGAGCGCCGTAAGAAACTAACCGATGCTTAAACCTAAAGTTTTTAACAAAATGAAGAACAGTAGCCAACATGGCTTAGAGAATAAAGCATTTAAAATCTATATCTCAGATTCCCCGCTGCATTATCGTTTTTTCCGAGCGAACAAAGTCCACAAGCAATCTTGTGGCGATGGCACTTGATCCGCTCACCTCGCCAGAGCTACGCACGTGCCTTGAATCGTGAGGTTTTGACAGGTGTCGAGCGTACGCCACGCGTCGCGCCCTGAAGTGGTGCCAGGGTCAGCAAATCCACCGACTCTTAACCGCTATCTTTGAAGTGTCCCTTTATTCGTGGGAAAGCCTGACAATTTAAATTCAAACTGGTAGGCCTCAACTGTTGTAACCTTTTATTTAATGCGTTGTCCCCACTTTCCGAAATCCACGTCACGATCTCTTGAGCAATCATCTCCCCTTCGCTATGATGGGGCACGACTCCCCAACCGTTACCACCCCCAGCCTTTAAATTCTCCTTCTCCTCATTATTCAACATCTTCTGTCAACTTCCTCTGTACTCACTTTCGACTCTTACTCCAGTATCCTTTACTGACCATGCGAACTCAACGTCCCGGATCTTCCCGATCTCCTTCCCCCCTGCTTTTTCCTGGTTAGTTTTCATCTTGCCCTCCTTCTTCTACTTTTTATGATGTCTTCAACAGAGTCCCTTCTTTCCACTGAGGAGATCAAGGCTCATCGCTTGGAGACCTTCGCCAGTCTCCCTTCCCCTCTCTTAGAATCTTCTGACCAGAAGGTTCTTGATCAACCCTCAGAACTGTCGACCAGCGAATCTATCTCCGATCTTGCTTGCAGGGCTGGTGGGCTTTGCTATTCCTCGTTATTAGAAGACCTTCTTCGTACTACCGGATGTCAGGGGCTGGACCGCCCTTGGCAACATCGTGAGCTTAATAACCCCTAATATTCTCATTTCTTCTTTGTGTATGAATTCCTGTTTCTCGATTTGGGCATTAAGCTTCCCTTTTCACCCTTTCTTACCCAAATGCTATGCGATGTCAACGTTTCTCCTTGCCAACTCCATCCTTGTACCTGGGCTTATTTGCGGTGCTTCGAAATTCATTGCCATAGTGTCGATGTGGTGCCTTCCCCCACCCTTTTTTCTTGCTTCTTTGAAGTAGACCCTCAATCCCGGGAGACCCGCGGCTGGGGACCCGGCCGGGCCGAGAACAGTTTGCTCCTCATCAGGTTGGCTCTGAATCTTATTTGGCCCGCCAGTATTTTCGGGTTGTCGTCCACCCTGAATATCCCTCGTTGTTCACGCAGAAAAGTGGAAAAGCCATTTTTCCCGTTTTACTGGACACTGCGTCCCAAATGTCTTCTTCTTCAAGAGAAAGTTTTACTCATGGGGTTTTATATCAGCTCCCTCTTTTTAGTTGTGCCGAACGGCTTGGCGCTCCCTCAGGATCCAAGTTCTTTCCCCGAATAGGTTTTCTTCTTTTTCCTTTCATCGCCCCCATTTCTCTTTTCTTTCGAGCTTTTTATTTCTAATGGCTTTTCTTTGTCTTTTTGCTAGGAAAAATGAAATTTTCTGCTGCTGAACTGTTGGAGGCTTTCCTCTCCGGGAACGCCAAGGCTTCATTTCCTGCCCGCCCCGGAGGAAAAAGGCAAGACTCGCCGACGGACGATGGCTCTTCAAAAAAGAAGAAACTAAGTGATCCAGACTCTCAGGCTTCTCCCTTGAACACTGCGGGTGGAAGGAAAGTTGTTCCTGCCCTCTCTGCTTTGGTCGGTGTGCATTACTCCTCCCTTCTTGATCAAGGCGGCGAGGTGAACGCTTCCTCGGCCAAGGATTTCCCTCGCCCACTGATGACCCTATTTTAGTAGTGTTTTTAGGGTCATTTCTTTGATAGTTTTGAGTCTTTTTGTTGAGTCTCATGTAGTGTTTCATGCATTCTCATGCATTTTTATCTTTTCTTTAGTCTTTATTTTGTTTTGGTAACTTAGTAGTTTTATAGGGAGTTTTCATGCATTTTAGGTAAAGTTTAGGACTTGCATGGTTTTATTGTGTTAATTGAAGGATCTCTTGTGCTAATAAGCTCTTTGAGCTTCTAGAATTTTCCTTGGCTTGTTGGTTAAGTTTCAGATCAGGAACTGAAGAAGGAAGAAGGCCAATAAGCTTGGAATTGATGGGAAACCACCGAACAAGCTCTTGGCCTCCAACAAGCTTGGCCTCCAACAAGCAACTCACCGAACAAGTGGCGGAGATTCGAATGCATATTAAGGAGACCAACGCTGTTGGTGCAAGAATGATTTGTGTGGAGTGCAAGTCTTGTAGTGGACCTCATGTTAGTAACTTGTGTACTGTCAATGCTGAGAGCAATGAAGCCAAAGCTATAGCTCAAGGAAGCATAGTTCCATCCTCAAATCATGAACCTCTTGTCCAAACACAAGTTGTTGGAAAGGTGAATTGCAAGAGGAGTTTAGAGGAGCTATTGGAGAGTTGCATCAACCGCATGAACAACAACCATAAGAACCAAGAGGCGGCTAATAAGAACTTGGAGAACCAATTTGGCCAGCTAGCCAAGCAAATGGCTGAGATACCTCAAGGTAAATTTCCTTCCGATACTATCCCCAATCCCGAACAAGAAAATTCTGATGTTGTTACCACTAGGAGTGGGAGAGTGTTACATGAGTTAAAAAAGAAAGTAGAGGGAGAAAAAAGTGAGAAGATAGTTGAGGAGGAAGTGAGTATTCCTATTAAAACTAGAGTGATGAATGATCCTATTCCTGAACTTAGCAAAGTTCCATTTCCTAAAGCATTGGCTAAAAAGAATTTGGATAAAAAGTTTTCAAAATTTATGGATGTTTTTAAGAAACTCCATATTGATATCCCTTTTTCCGATGCTTTGGAACAAATGTCTATCTATTCTAAGTTCATGAAGGACATTTTAAATAAAAGAAGGAAGTTGAGTGAGGTTGATGAAACTATTATGATGACCGAGGAGTGTAGTGCCAATTTGCAAAGGAAAATGCCTAAGAAGAGAAGGGATCCTGGGAGTTTTACTATCCCAGTGGAGATTGAGGGGTTGACTGTTGTTGAAGCCTTGTGTGATTTGGGAGCAAGCATCAATTTGATGCCGCTTAGCATGTTTAGAAGGCTGAACTTAGGAGAGATCACCCCGACCATGCTCTCCTTACAAATGGCGGACCGATCCCTAAAAACACCTTATGGGATCATTGAAGATGTTATGGTGAAGGTGGATAAGTATGTGTTCCCTGCGGACTTTGTGGTGCTGGACATGGAAGAGGATGCTAAGATTCCTCTCATTCTTGGCCGACCCTTCTTAGCCACTGGCAGGGCGAAGATCGATGTTGATAAGGGTCAGCTCATTCTCAGAGTTGGTAAGGACAAGGTAAGATTTTCGGTTTTCAATCCTAATTTGCAAACTAACATTAATGATGGTTTTGTTTGTGACATGATCAAAAGCTTGTCCCAGGTCTTCAAAGGAGACCCCCAAGGTAAGTGAAAAAGATGTTGAGCTTAATAAAGTTCTTATCAAGCTTGTTAGTGAAAACAAGTATCGGGGGTCTAAAGATGAGAATTTCCAAGCCCACACGGCCCAATTCACTCAAGCTAGTCACCTTGTAAAGATGGAAGGTGTGACTAGTGATGAACTCATGATTAAGCTCTTCCCTCACTCCTTAAAAGGGGGAGCAAGGATTTGGTATGATGGTTTAGATGATACCCTCTATTGGGAGGAGTTTTTCCAAAAGTTTTGTGCAAGGTTCCTATCTTGTACATGTGGTAAGAAGATTGATGGTAAGGAATTTCCTTCCTAACACCAAAGGAAGGAGAGTCCACCTAGGACTATAACTTAGGGCTGCTTGGGAGACAACCCAAGTCTTGTTTTCTTTTGCTTGTTTGTTTGTTACATTTTGCAGGGAATGAGAGCATGGATTCTGGAGTAGGAGGTGTGTTTAAGGCCTCCATGGTAATTGGTAAAGGAGGTCGACTCTTTCCCTTAGTTTAGCTCATGCATTTTTGCATATTTTTCTTTTGTAGCTTTTATTTTTCTTTTATTCATGCATTGTTTTGTTATAGTCGTTTTTGGGATTTTACTTCCCTATACTCACATTTTTTTGCCCGTAGTTATGCTCTCTAACATGTTGCTAGTTTTGAAAATGTTTTTGTGAATACTTGTGTTTTCTTTTGGGGATGAGTGATTGCATGCTTTAGGGAAGAGAGGAGGAGACTTCGGTCTTCCGAGTGTTTCTTAAGGATAGAGTTGATGTGAGTCCATAAGGGTCCATCTTTGACTCTTCACCATATAATTTCCCTGGAGGATCCTGACTCACTCGTACTTCTTGGTTCTGTATTGATTTCACTCTTTGCATGCTTTGTGATACTTGCACAATTCTTGAGACTTGTAGGTTTTTGAGCTTCAGAGTTGTTGGTTTGAACATTGTCCCTAGTTGTCCCATTTGAGCCTTATTGGAGAATTTGTTGTAGCCAAGTGATTGGGACGGATGTTTGGTTGGATTTTGGGGAGTGTTGGTCCTTGCTTTGTTTTAGAGCTAAGTAAAGTTGAAAATGTCTCTTGCCCCAAGTTTAAGAAAAAAGGAAAAAGAAAAAGAAAAAAAGACTCCTAATATAGTTGGAGTTGCAAAAAGAAAAAAATAGAAGAAAAGAAAGTTTAAAAAGGAGTCAAGAGACTTGTTCTTAAAAAGTTTGTTGTTGAAAGCTCCGGGGTTACTAATAGGACCACACTCAAGATGCTTGAAGCTTTAGACTTCCTTAGGGACCAACCACCTTATACTTCACCAAGCCAACATTTCAACCCTTTGAAGTCTCATTGAATTTGTGCATGTTTGATCTTGGTTGCTCTTGAGTGAATGATATCCAGAACCTATGAACTGCTTGTGTGCTTAGTGCACTAAATATATATCTCATCCTAGGAATTTTAGATCTATATGCTTCTCATGTTGGACTCGACACTCTTCTTTGTCCGAAAGTTGCATGAAGTTGATTGTTGTGTCTTTCTTTTGGAACCAGCTGTAGTTGCTAAATCCCCTGCTTTTGTGTAAAGTATTCCTTGCTGAGGGCACTGGTTTTGGGAGCATTTCTTGCGCTTGAGGGCAAGCGGGTGTTATTTACGCTCGAGGGCGAGCTGTCGTTGAGTATAGTGGTGTGATGACCCTATTTTAGTAGTGTTTTTAGGGTCATTTCTTTGATAGTTTTGAGTCTTTTTGTTGAGTCTCATGTAGTGTTTCATGCATTCTCATGCATTTTTATCTTTTCTTTAGTCTTTATTTTGTTTTGGTAACTTAGTAGTTTTATAGGGAGTTTTCTTGCATTTTAGGTAAAGTTTAGGACTTGCATGGTTTTATTGTGTTAATTGAAGGATCTCTTGTGCTAATAAGCTCTTTGAGCTTCTAGGGTTTTCCTTGGCTTGTTGGTTAAGTTTCAGATCAGGAACTGAAGAAGGAAGAAGGCCAATAAGCTTGGAATTGATGGGAAACTTAAAGAGGATTGAAAAGAGGAGTTTCAGAAGCCAAAAAGCCCTTTTCAGGCGAGCTTAAGCGCCTAGGCGCTGGGGGATGGGCGCCTAGGCGCCAATTGGGTCCAGAGAGCATGTTTTTACATGCAATTGGCGCTCAGGCGCTCTGAATTGGCGCTTGAGCGCCCAGACTCGACCTGTTTGCCTATAAATAGGCTTTTTGTCATTTCTTTTGTACCTTTTGTCATTTTTATCATTTTTTTCATAAGATAGAAGAGAGAGCTTGAGTTCTGGAGCTTTGGGAGCTTTCCCTAGGCCTTATGATCCAGGTTTTATCTTTACTTTCTAGCATGGATTCCATAGCCATGTTTGGCTAAAACCCCTTTTGTTTTGGGTTCTGTGTAAGACTTTGGATGTTTTAGCTTTCATTCCTTTTCTATTCATGTTGTTCTGTGCAAACCCTTGAATCTCACTCCTATGCTTTATCTCTCAAGCTTGAATGCATGCTAGCTTTTTACTTTTCTATAATCATAACGATAGTTTGTTATTGAATTGGGACTTGTTGTGAGATTACCTCTTCTATACTTGCTACTAGGAATAGAGGAAGGGTTGAGGTTTGTTGGCCTGAATTGCATGCTTAGTGCTTCTAACAAATGTTTAGGTTATCAAGGAATTGAATCTATCTTTTGATTAGAAAGGGTTTTCTTTACGAGGCATCGATAGATGACTATCTAGGCTAGAACATCAAGGAGAGACTCAGGATTAATTGAATAGGAAGGTTTGCTAAAACTGAATTTGTTGAGCAAGAACCCAAGGCAATCTCATTTATGAATTTCAATCGCTTTATTACTTGATCACTTGTCTTTTTACAAACTCAAGAAACAACCAATCATTAAAACTGAATTTTACTCGCTTTTCAACCTTGAACTTGAATCTTAAACTGAATTCACATTCCAATTCCCTGTGGTTCGATAAATTAAAACCGGGTAGATTCTGTACACTTGCAGAAGAACCAACACCCACCATTTCTGACGAAGACTCAGGCCTCACCAACTTTTGTTCGTCCTTCTTCCCCCGTCCAGGCGACTCATGATTCGTCCAACCCCAACTCCTCAAAGGCTGGCGACGGAGAAGGTGGTCCCTCTTCAAGCTGTCCAAAGGGTCCTTCCCACGATTCTACCTTTGACCCCTTTTCCTTCTTGCTTTCTCACCACTATCTTGAGAAACTGAGGGAGGTTCCCAGCCAAAACCCGCAGGATGTCGCTCAAGAGGTTGTGTCCAACCTTCTCCGCGCCGACTGTTTGTTCGCCCAGGTGGCCTGGCAGGCACGAGCCCTCACTGGGATCGCGGGGCTCCGCCTGGAGGTGGAGAAACTATGCGCTGCCAATCTTCAGGCCGACGAGTCCTGCTCCAAACTGTCTAACCAGCTGGCTTGTGAGGTGGAGAAAACCAAGAAGATGCAGAAATTACTCACAGAGGCGAAATTTGCTTAAGCTGCAGCGGACAAAAAGGAAAAACAACTTGAGGACCAGGTTGAAGAACTTTGCAAGGTCCTTAGCGCCAAGGAAGCCACCGTTGTTTCCCAGGAGAAGGATCTTTCTGCTAAGGATGAAGAGATTGCTGATATGCGCCGAAGATTGGCTGACAAGAGCAAAATACTCGCCGATGCCCAATTGGATCTGGAATTCAAGTGCATGCTCTTGTTGGAGAAGGATGCTCAAGCTCTCGCTCTGAAGGAGAAGATAAATGGTGAAGCCGCTTATGCAGTAGCCAATGAACGTATTCGCGGCTTCCTGATCGCCAAAGCTCAGTTCAAGCATCTCCATCCTACCATCAACCTCAACTCCTTGGGAGTTTTCAAAAAGATTACCGCAGCCGGGCTGGAGGGCCTCGATGATCCGCTGGAAGTTGCTTGTGTTGACCTTGGAGATGTCGTGGAACAAGAGGGAAAAGACAGATAGATATGAAATTTTCCTATTTTGAATTATTGTAATGTCAGAACTTCTTCGTTTGATTCGCATTTTACTTTAAGTTAGTTTGTTTAACTTTCATTTCCTTATATTTTATGCATGCTTTAGCGCTCTCCAATTTTCCCCTCTCGGACCCCCACGGTTTCCTTGTTCCTGAATTACGTCTGACGACATTGATGGTGTGCTGGGTTCAACTAGGACTTTTTGCTCAGTTTTTGAACCGAGGTTTTTGTTTTTCACACGCGTATTTCCCATAAGATCAGGTGTGGCCCCACCAGCCTTATTAGGCGGGGTCTTACAGTTGCTCAAGGCCCAAGGGCCATATGGGTGTACACGAGACTTTTAAGCCTAGTTGAAAAATGCTCGCCCATATTTCGGGGAGATTATCGGGATAAGAAGCTTATCCGCACACATCGCCGACGAGTGACGACGAGTTGCGTCGGCTTCTCCGGAGCAATCCCCAGACATCAAGGTCGTGTTGGGATTTCCACCTTCAGGGAAATTTTCCCACCGAGCTCTCGCCGCAATTCAGTGTGATTGAAATTGCTGGATACAATTTTTGTATTTTCAATCAGACGTGATAGTCAACAAACTCCCGAGATGGAGAACAAGAACGTGTCTTTGTTTTTACCATTTAGGCACTTCGGCCAATAATTTCTTGAATATGGAGTACAGAAGTATTCTTCTTCGTTTTTATTTTCAACTCTTCAACCTACGTGAGGCGCGCTTCCTGTCCTTGCACCGAATCCAGCTCTCTATCAATCCATCAGTTGTAATAATACTTCAAGCTTGCTGCGTTCCAGGATTATGGCACCCGCTTCCCATCCAAGCTTTCCAGGTGATAAGCTCCCTTTCCCAAGGCTTTCAAGATTCTGTAAGGGTCCTTCCCAGACTGGGCTTAGCTTGTTTCCGGTGATCCCTGTTCGTTTCTTAAGCACCAAGTCCCCCTTATGCATTTCCCTCGGTCGTACTTTCGAGTCATACTTGGTCGCAGCTCGCTACTTCATCGCGGCCTCCCTGAGGCGGGCCTCATCGTGTGTTTCTGATAATAAATCTAGCTCTACCGCCATGTTTGAAGAATTCTCGCCCTCGAACTTCGCGTCGTTCGCCGTGAATATTGTCTATTTCTACGGGAAGCATGGCATCCTCCTCATAAGTCATTCTGAACGGAGTTTCCCCCGTATTTGAGTGTTGCTTTGTGTTATACGACCAGATCACGATTGGGAGCTCGTCCAACCAGGCCCCCTTTGCCTCCGAGAGCCGGCGCTTCAAGCCTTGCAGGATGACCTTGTTCGCCGATTCCGCCTGCCCGTTAGTTTGTCGATGTTCCACCGAAGAGAACCTCCTCTGAATGCCCATCTCCTCGCAGAACTCTCTGGTTTGATTACTCGCAAACTGTGTCCCATTATCTGAGATGATCGCTCTCGGCACCCCGAACTGACACACGATTATTTTCCAGTAAAAACTTATGATCTTGGTCGTTGTGATGCTTGCAAGGGGCTCAGCCTCCACCCACTTGGTAAAATAATCCACCGCCACGAGGATGAACATCATTTGTGACCTGACGTTAGGGAAAGGTCCGACAAGGTCGACTCCCCACATGGCGAAGGGCCAGGGGGAGCTGATTGTGGTCAATTGCTCCAGCGGGGCTCGGGGCAAATCCGCAAATACTTGACACTTTTCGTATTTCTTCACGAATTCCGCACAGTCTTTCTTTATCAAAGGCCAGTAAAAACCCGCTCTGAGAACTTTGCTCGCCAGCGACCTTCCTCCGATGTGGCTAGCGCAAAATCCTTCGTGAACCTCTGTCATAACAGCTTCATATTTTCCCGGCGGGAGACACCTCAAAAGGGGCAAACTGAATCCCCGCCAAAAGAGGATCTCGTCAAGTAGTGCGTAGTGCTCCGCTTCTCTCCTTTGTGCCTTTGAGTATTTCACTACGTCTCTTGGTCCCCCCCCCAGGATATCGACGATGGGATCCATCCAAGTTTCGTGGCGATCAACCGACGCCACCAACTCCCCCTCTATGCTGGGATTGGCGAGCGTCTCTTGAATCATGCTTTGATTGTTTCCAGGTTTTCGAGTGCTTGCTAATTTCGCTAGGGCGTCCGCCCTTTGATTTTGTGCTCTTGGCACAAACTCAACTACAACCTCCTGCAAACGACTCATGAGCAGCCGCACGAGCTCCAGATACCTAATCAAGGCCGGCTCCTTTACCTGAAACTCCCCGTTGACTTGGTTCGCCACTAATAGCGAGTTTGTTCTAACCAGCAAACTGTCGATTTGTACCTCGATCGCCAGCTTTAGCCCTGCAATCAGGGCCTCATATTCTGCCTGGTTATTACTAGCTTTGAACTGGAATCTGAGGGATTACTCTAACACTAACTCCCCCGGCCCTTGCAGCGTGACCCCGGCCCCACTTCTGTTGTCATTCGATGACCCATCAACAAACAATATCCATTGCATGCTCACCTTCTCACCTTCTTCTGGTGTTAATTCAATCACAAAATCAGCCAAAGTCTGTGCACCGACCTTCCCCCTTTTATCATACTGTAAACTATACTCTGATAATTCTACTGACCACGGGACGAGTCTTCCTGACAAATCTGGTTTCTGCAACACCAGACTCAAAGGAAGATCAGTTCTTATTTTTACCTGGAAGCTTTGAAAATAGGATCTTAGGCGCCTGGCGGTGATGAGGACGACGAGCGTCGCCTTCTCTATCTTCTGATACCTGATCTCCGCGTCTTGGAGTGTATGGCTTACAAAGTAGACTATCTTTTGCTTTCCGTCTACTTCCTGAAGGATCACCGAGCTGATTGCGTGATCCGACAAAGGGAGGCCTTGGACAGGCTTCGAAAGAATAGGTGGTGCCGACAATATCTCCTTAAGGCGGGTGAAGGATTCTTCGCATTCTGAACTCCACTCAAACGATGCGTTCTTCTTAAGGCATTTGAAGAACGAGGCTGACTTTTCGCCTTAGCGAAGGAGAAAACGGGATAGGGCCGCGATCCGCCCTGTCAGTCACTGCACTTCCCTTACACTGCCTGGGCTTTTCATCTACTGGATCGCCTTACACTTATCTGGATTGATCACAATTCCTCTTGACGTAATCATGAAGCCTAAGAACTTGCCACCCTGTATATCAAAAGAACACTTTTCCGGATTAAGCCATATGTTGTGTTTTCGGATTCTACCAAAAGCCTCTGTCAAATCCTCATGATGATTCGCCCCTACAACTGATTTGACGATCATATCGTCAACGTATACCTCCATGTTTCTTCCCACTTTCCCTTCGAACACTCTATCCATCAACCGCTGGTATGTCGCCCCCGCATTCTTCAATCCAATATGCATGGTTTGATAACAATAATTTACCCTGGCGGTCATGAAAGCTGTTTTGTCTTCATCAGATGGATGCATCTTGATTTGGTGGTATCCTGAATAAGCGTCCATCAGGCTCAGAAGTTCGTTCCAGAGGCTTCGTCTACCAGCTTGTCTATACTTGGCAGTGGATAGGAATCTTTTGGACATGCCTTGTTCAGGTCTGTATAGTCCACGCACATTCGCCTCTTCCCGTTTTCCTTTTTGACCATTACTACATTTGTCAGCTAGGTAGGGTACTTGATTTCTCGAATAAAGTCCGCGGCTAGTAACTTGTTCACCTCCTGTTGGATTGCTTTTTCCTTTTCATCACCCATCCTTCGGCGAGTTGGGTTATTGGCTTTATTCCTGGGTTTAATGCCAGCCTGTGTCAGATAAAGTTCGGGTCTATCCCTGGCATGTCCTTGTGGCTCCAGGCGAAAAGATCCAGGTTTCCACCTAATAATGTAACACCCCGATTTCGGTGGCGTCACTTTAGTAACCAAAAGTAAACTTAATGCGGAAAAACGTGAATAAATTTTTTTTTAGATAATAACTAAGACAAGACTGAATTAAATAAAACCCAAAAGCGAAAGGTAATAAAACTATAATACAATATATAAACAGCCCCCGCTGTAAGTAACAACCTCGTCACGAGTAACCTCCAGTGACGGAAAGAAAAGTGTAGCGCCCGAAGGCAATATGTACAGACTGAAAGTAAAGGTGAAGTGTCCGCAACACCATCCCTCAAAACTGAGAATAAGCTGGCCCATCGGCCTGAAACAAGACCTCCTAAGTCCAACCAACTCTCTGTGATTCCTGTAAAGAAACCACACAAAAAGCTATAGGTGGGAAACTACCCTGTCCCCAAAGAAAACAAATGATGTTCAGAGCTAAGACTCTACTCCTACACTAATCCCATCTCGAGGAGCTCACACCAGCACTAAAACCTACATGCTAGCATGATCGTCGTCTAAATCTGAATTCAGAACGACCTAGTCTAAGTACACCATCCGTCCTCCTCTCGCTACCGCGATGCGCTCCTGTTCCAGTATCTCAACTCTAGTTCCCCCCGAAGGGTGAACCATCATGATCTAGTCCGTCGTGGACATCTGACAAAGGGCGTTTGTCCGCCAAAGCACACACAGAAGACGCGAGGGTCAACTCCAAAGAATTATGTGAATAATAACATCGATAGATACAGATAATAGAATAGCCACTTAGGCTTATAGCTAGGGATAACATCCTAGGGTTACATATTCCATAACAAACATAAATGACAATAAAAACACTTAACATGTTCCAAATAGGATTAACAAATAACAATCACATTCGACAACTAAGTCAGTATGCATGTTGCATGAAATGATATGCAGGTTAACCCAGTCAACCAATATGCAATCCGGAACGGATGGACATAAACGGATCAACCCTAGCACCAGCCACGGTGGGACCATTTCGGCCCGCGTGCCTCTTACTCCAACATCAGCGGTAGTCAGATCAGCCGTAACCCGTAGGTCTGCCATTTCGGTCTGCTACAAGAGACGTCTACAAACGCTCTTACACGAAAATCCGGGTCTTATGACCATTTTGGAATCCGACGAGGTCCAGAGTACGTCCTGTGTTAATACCCCATTAATGTTGCATGAATGCAGGATGATTAGTCAAACAACGTCTCCGAATCTCACTCGACACGTCGCCACGTGTTCTAGCTAAATTAAAGTCTCTAAAAGCTTACCCTAAGGTAAAGTCGATTCTGCGACAAAAGACACTTCTTTCCACAACACACATTCTCTCATGATGATCTCCAAATCATCCGACTCATCTCAATCCGATGGTCACAACTGCTCAACGAGCAAGAGTATCAACATACTCGGGAACTATCAATTCCCCGGACTTATCCCCAGGATAGCCCAACAACATAGCTGCTCCAACAGCACAATAACAAACGCTGCTCCAACAGCACCACAACATCTACATACTCGAAGCCTCTCAACTTTCTCAACACTGGGATCCGACGACACTTCTCGTTTTCCAAAACTAAGATTTGACTTCCACGCCTTCCTTTCGAGTTTATTATCATTAATTAAAGATTTAGAGGTTGTTTAATGTCTTATGAGTTTTCTTTACAAAATACTATCCTTTTAGTCTTACCGCAAATCCTATAAGTTCTCGGGATCTCCAAATCCCCAAATGACTCCAGAGAATGTCTCGATCCATACACATCATAACAAGGTCTGAATCTCATTCGTCCTATCAAGCTTTCTTAAAACTCTCAAAATAAAATCGGCATGACCTGCCCGCTATTCTCACCATTCAGAATCTCAGATCTCATTGCATAAGTATAAATAACTCAGCACAACCAATCAACATGTCATATATCAATATATTAAGCAATAACCACATAGCACTTAGCATATAAGGCATGCACCACACATCCTAAATTACCCAATTAGCACTTAGCATGTAATTCACTCATCAAAAACATTCAGTAGATGCATCATCTACATTGTCAGCCGAAGCCTCAGAAAACATTTTCCAATCACACACAATCCAGTGCATAAACAGTAATCAATGTCGAAAGCATCGACCCTAAGTATTAACTAGAGATTCAGTGAGAAGCCCTCACCTGTAGGTTCTCCAGAGTTATCTCCTAAAGCTCCTTCACAATCAAAGCCTTGCTCCGCTGGAAATTCCTCAAAATCACCTTTAGAGCAAAACCACAAAAATACTATCAGAATCTATCGAAAACTAAGCTATCGATACTCACTAAGGTTACTCGAAGTAATCTATACTCTAAGGTACGATAATCTAGCGCGAAAGACAAGTTTTCGGAAAAGGAAATTTTCCTCCTCCCCCTTAATAGGTTCGGCCACTTTTCACAATTAGGAGACTCGATTTTTCTTCGATCAAACTTGGTTCCTATGCTATCATTAGCCGTAACTAAGGGTATTCTGAACTCGGAAAAATTATCGGATCAAAAACTGTCGCAGGGGTATTTTGGTCATGATTTTTAACTTAGAAATTTCAAACTGAAATCCCAAAAACCAAATTTGACAGGGACGTTACTAACGACTTTTATGACAACTAATCCTACTAGCATTAAGCTAAGGCGATAGTTTTCAGCCTAAAGGTTGAAGCTTTACTCCAAAAACTCCAAAAATGGGTATTTTGGGCTAAAATTGATTCCGGCGGAATTCCGGCGACATAACGGAAAATCTAACCCGGCAGAAGTGATCTTGGGCACATAAGTAAGAGGTTTAGAATCAGAAATGAAATATTCAGGATAGTTTTGCAAAAACCCATAAACTATCAGCTCAGAAAAGTCTACAGAAAAGCTATGGAAAAAGCGATCAGAGGTAAGGATTAGCGACTATACCTCGAAACCTTGAAGCAGCAACTGATTGATCGACGATCAAGCAAGTAATGAAGAAAAGCTCTTCTTCCTCTTCCTTCTATGGAGCTCGCGGCCTTGGAGAGAAAATGGAGGAGTTTTTGTAATTTTTCTCACCTTTCTTGCTATATATAGAGGTTGGCAAAACGCGGTAAAATGAAAGTTTCGCGAATCTGATTTTTCCGGCTTCATTCTCCATGAATTCTAAGATATGTTTTGGAAAAAGAATTCCAAAACTAAAAAGATGTCTCCTTGTATTTTTGGCAACTAATGCATAGTCGGTGTAAAACTATTTTACCCGATAAGTTGCTTTTTGCATCAAATGTCGGAATGGAAAACTTCCTTCTGAAGAAAGATTGAAATCATCAAGAGAAATGGGTGTACGCGTGTAGAATCTTCATTTGAAGCTCTGAATAGAAAAAGTCTTCATTGTCGGTTGATTCTAGGGTTTTGAAATACCAGGGATTCGGTTTCGGCAAACTTCCGATGATTGGAATCGGACGTTCGTAGATCCTAGAGTTTCGCCTCGAAACGATTTTGATATATGGAAAAAGAGAAGTTCTAACATTTCTCTGAAGATTTTTGGACTAAAATCCTACAGTGTTCCAAGGGTGGAACATAGTGTTATTTCCTAAGATTCTTGTCTTAGGTTTTTAAAGCGAATATTAGTCGTGCTATAACTTAAATCGACTTCGATACAATCCTCAGACTTTCCCTGAACTTTCTCCTTCATATATTTGTTTCATTTGGTAAACTCTAGTTCAGGTTTCCCTTCACGATACATCAACCCTAATCGTGAATAAGACTTTATTCACTTAGCATAAGCTTAAAAACTTGGGTCTTACAAATAACCTCGATAACCTCTGCTCCTGGTCCTCACTCAGCCTGGTCCCTATTTTGAGCACCTTCTCGCTGAATTTCAACTCCTTCGTTTCTTCTATTGGCGTGGGCCTATTAACGCGGCCCTCGCCCATTGGGTCCAAATTTTTTTCTGGCGCTCCCACCTCGTTGCAACGGTGTCCTATCGAGGCATTCTTCTTCCCGTACTGATCCACGGCGTTATAGTATCATTCCCTCGCAATCTTTTGGTCCACAACAACTCGTCCAATACGCGCGTTCGACAACGGGTATTTCACCGCCAGGTGGGCTGTTGAGATTACGGCGCATAGACGGTTTAAGGTGTTTCTTCCAATTATCATGTTGTAGGATCCCTCCGCCACCAGGATTAAGTATTTCACTTTCAGCGTCAGAGCGTTCTCTTACTCGCCAATGGTGGTGTCAAGGTCGACCACGCCTCTCACCCATACTTGCTCGCCCGCGAACCCCACCAGAGTTTCAGCGTATGGACTGAGGTCTCTGTCACTCAAACCAAGCCGATCAAACGCTCCGCCGTAAATGATGTCCGCCGAACTCCCATGGTCAAGGAGCACTCGTTGCACATTGAGTTTACTAACACGAAGAGAGATCACGATCGGGTCATCTAGATGCGGCTTTATTCCAAGGAAATCAGCAGACGAAAACATGATGTTCGGGTGCGAGAAACCGAAAGAAACCTCCGTGACTGCGTTCACCTCTCTAGCGTAGCGTTTCCGTGCTGCACTAGGGACTCCTCCTCCACTGAACCCTCCGGCGATCGTGCCTACTTCCTTAGGCGTTGAAGACATATTGTCCTAAGCTTTGGCAAATTTTCTTGTTGTTATCAACTTTCCCACCGCGCGTTGTAAAGCGTGGCATTCTTCGGTGGTGTGGCCGTCTGGTGATAAGCACACCATTCCACCCTCAATCTTTCTTTCAGGGAAGGAAACTTCCGCTGCCGCAAAGATTCTCGGTAGCTTTTTCCATATGAATCATTAGGCGTTGGTGTTGCATCTGTTGCTCGTATCTCCGTATCTCGTCGCTCCAAACGGTCAATGACATCGCAAATCAGTCGTTGCCAACCGTCACCAACGTTTAGTGCCTGAGTCGGAGGTTGCATGCTTCTTGAAACGCTTGACAAGGAAGCTGAAGACCTTGCTTTCCTCCCGTGCTGCCTCATGTTTGTGCGATGCCGCGGTGGATTGCTTGCACGCTCCAAACTTCCTCCCCGTGATCGTCGATGCTCCTCCATCGAGCTTTGTTAGCGTATTAAAGAATGCAAACGGAAAAAACCCGATAAATCTGAAGAAAAATCGCACAGGAAATCGAGCTTCACTTAACTGAATCACGATCCACGTAGTCCGGGAATCGAAATCTACCATCCCCACAGACGGCGCCAAATGTTCTATCCTGAGAACATTGAATGGGGTAGAGTGCCCAAAGTTTGAGGAAAGTGATATGAGTATTTTAGAGAGAGAAGCTCTAACCGCTAGAGAGAGAGAATAACTGAATTTCAATCTGAATATTTCTCAAATGAGCCAAGAGTCCCTTACAATTGGTATCCCCTTCCTATTTATAGAGGCAGAGTTGGGCATTCGTGCCTTTAATCTGACTAAATGGGCCAATTGGGCCTCGGGGAGAGAGGCCCAAGTCCCTGGCGCGCTCCCCGTATGAGGTTAGCGCTCATGGGCGAGGGACCCTAGGGTCTCGCCCAGTCCAGATTGTGATTTGGCTGAGAGAAGTTCGTCTCCAGAATTAAAGTTGACGTGCTTGGACAGATCGTTTGAAGCGGAAAATCTCCGGGAACCGCGAGCGACGCGAATGAGCGGCAAACCGGGAGGTGAATGGTGCGCTTATCACCAGGCTATGGGCCACGTCAAAGAGGAATGCCGCACGTTGCAGCGCGAGGTGAGAAAGCTGATAGCGGCGGGAAATCCTATTAGAATACAGCGCGGTAATGCTTCGATACCTAAAGGAGTAAACACGATCGTTGGAGGGTTTGGAGGAGGAGGAGTCACTAGTGCAGCTAGGAAGCGATACGCCAGGGCGGTGAACGCAGTCACGGAGGTTCCTTTCGGCTTTTCACACCCAGACATTGCCTTTTCATCCAATGACTTCTTTGGAGTAAAGCCACATCTGGACGATCCGATTGTAATCCTCCTTCGCGTCAACCAACTCAATGTACAACGAGTACTTTTAGATCAAGGGAGTTCAGCGGACATCATTTATGGCGGAGTATTTGATCGGCTCGGTTTGAATGAGGAAGACCTCACTCCTTATGCGGGGACTCTGTTAGGATTTGGGGGCGAGCAAGTATAGGACGCTAAAGGTGAAATACTTAATCCTAGGAGAGGAGGGGTCTTACAACATGATAATTGGCAGAAACGCCTTGAACCGATTGTGCGCCTTGATTTCGACGGCACATTTGGCGGTTAAATATCCTTTGCCAAATGGACGAATCGGGAAATTTGTTGTGGACCAGAAGACTGGAAGGGAGTGTTACTGCAACGCGGTAGACCGGTACCGGAAAAGGAGCGCCTCGGTAGGATACCGATGCAATGAGGTCGGGACGCCAGAAGAAAACCTAGATCCAAGGGGCGAAGGGCGAGTCAACAGGCCCACGCCAATCGAGGAAACCAAGGGACTGAAATTCGGCGAGAAAGTACTCAAAATAGGGACCCGACTGACTGAGGTCCAAGAACAGAGATTATCAAAACTATTGGGCGAGAATTTAGATCTCTTTGCTTGGAGTCACAAGGACATGCCAGGAATAGACCCGAACTTCATTTGTCACAGGCTGGCGTTGAATCCCGGAATTAAACCAGTGACCCAGACAGGCAGGCGAATGGGCGATGAAATGGAGAAAGCAATCCAACAAGAGGTAAACAGATTATTGGCGGCAGACTTTATCCGGGAAATTAAATATCCTACTTGGCTGGCGAATGTGGTGATGGTAAAGAAGGCGAAAGGAAAATGGCGAATGTGTGTAGACTACACAGACCTGAACAAGGCATGTCCAAAAGATTCTTACCCATTACCGAGCATAGAAAAGCTAGTAGATGGGGCATCCGGAAATGAGCTGTTGAGTCTGATGGATGACTATTCGGGATATCACCAAATCAAGATGCACCCGTCAGATGAGGATAAAACAGCCTTCATGACCGCCAGGGTAAACTACTGTTATCAGACCATTCCCTTTGGACTGAAGTATGCGGGAGCGACGTATCAGCGGTTGATGGATACGGTATTTGAGGGCCAAGTAGGAAGGTACATGGAGGTCAACGTTGATGATATGATCGTGAAGTCGATTTCGGGATCAAGCCATCACGAGGATTTAATGGAACTTTTGGCAGGCTCTGAAAGCATAACATGAGGCTCAATCCGGAGAAGTGTTATTTTGGTATACAGGGTGGGAAGTTCTTAGGCTTCATGATTATGTCAAGAGGAATTGAGATCAATCCAAATAAGTGTAAATCAATTCAGGAAATGAAAAGCCCCGGCTGTGTAAAGGAGGTGCAGCGCCTGACGGGGCGGATTGCGGCCCTATCCAGGTTTCTCCCTCATTCAGGCGACAAATCAACCCCATTCTTTAAATGCCTCAAGAAGAACGCAGCGTTTGAGTGGAGTTTAGAATGCGAAGAAGCCTTTAACCGCCTTAAAGAGATGTTGTCCGCGCCACCCATTCTATCAAAACCTGTCCAAGGCCTTCCTTTGCACTTGTATTTTTCTGTCAGAGATTATACAATCAGCTCAGTAATCCTCCAGGAGGTAGACGGAGAGCAAAAAATAGTTTACTTTGTAAGCCATACACTTCAAGGGGCGGAGATCAGATATCAGAAGATATAGAAGGCAGCGCTCGCCGTCCTCGTAACCGCCAGACTCCTAAGACCTTACTCTCAAAGCTTTCAGGTAAAAATAAGAACTGATCTTCCTTTGAGACAGGTGTTGTAGAAGCCAGATTTGTCAGGAAGACTTGTCGCATGGTCGGTTGAATTATCGGAATATGGTTTGCAATATGACAAAAGGGGGAAGGTCGGTGCGCAGACTTTAGCTGATTTTGTGGTGGAGTTAACGCCAGAGGACGGTGAGAAGGTGAGCACGCAATGGACATTGTTTGTTGATGGGTCATCAAACGACAACGGAAGTGGAGCAGGGGTCACGCTACAAGGGCCTGGGGAGTTAGTATTAGAACAGTCACTCAGATTCCATTTCAAAGCCAGCAATAACCAGGCAGAATATGAGGCTATAATCGCAGGTCTGAAGTTAGCAATTGAGGTGTAGATCGACAGTTTGCTGGTTAGAACGGACTCGTTGCTAGTAGCAAACCAAGTAAATGGGGAATTCCAGGTGAAAGAACCGGCCTTGATAAAATATCTGGAGCGAGTACGGCTGCTGATGAGTCGACTGCAAGAGGTTGTAGTTGAGTTCGTGCCAAGGGCGCAGAACCGAAGGGCGGACGCCCTAGCAAAATTGGCCAGCACTCGGAAGCCTGGAAACAATCGAAGCATGATCCAAGAAACGCTCGCCAATCCTAGCATAGAAGGAGAGTTGGTAGCCTCAGTTGACCGCCAAGAAACTTGGATGGACCCCATCATAGACATCTTGGTGGGAGAGCCAATTGAAGTGGTAAAGAACTCCAAGGAACAAAGGAGAGAGACGGGACACTACACGTTACTCGATGGGATACTTTTTCGACGAGGATCTAGTTCGCCCCTCCTGAGATGTCTTCCGCCTGGGAAATATGAGGTTGTTATGGCAGAGGTTCACGAGGGGGTTTGCGCTAGCCACATCGGAGGAAGGTCTCTGGCAAGCAAAGTCCTTAGAGCGGGTTTTTACTGGCCTAGGATAAGAAAAGACTGTGCAAAATTCGTGAAGAAATGTGAGAAGTGTCAGGTATTTGCATATTGGCCCAGGGCCCCGCCGGAACAATTGGCCACGATCAGCTCCCCATGGCCTTTCGCCATGTGGGGAGTTGACCTCGTCGGGCCTTTCCCCACCACCTGGTCACAAATGAAGTTCATCCTCGTGGCGGTGGACTACTTCACCAAATGGGTGGAGGCCGAGCCCCTCGCAAGCATTACTGCATCCAAGATCGTAATTTTTTACTGGAAAAGAATCGTATGCCAGTTCGGGGTACCAAGGACGATCGTTTCAGATAATGGGACGCAGTTTGCAAGTAATCAAACCAGATAATTTTGCGAAAAGATGGGCATTCAGAGAAGGTTCTCTTCAGTGGAACATCTACAGGCTAACGGGCAAGCAGAGTCGGCAAATAAGGTAATCTTGAGGGGTTTGAAGCGACGACTCTCAGAGGCGAAGGGAGCCTGGTTGGACGAACTTCCGGTTGTGATTTGGTCCAACAACACGACGCAACACTCCATCATTGGGGAGACTCCGTTCAGGATGTCTTATGGGGCGGACGCCATGCTGCCCGTGGAAATAGACAACAGTTCTTGGCGACAGCGCCGCGGTTCGAGGGAGAGAATTCTTCTAAAATGGTGGAGTAGCTATATTTGCTATCAGAAACACACGATGAGGCTCGCATCAGAGAGGTTGCGATGAAGCAGTGTAAGACCCAAATTTCAGACTTGGATTTAAATAATTATTCTTAATTATTTTTCCAACCCACGAGTAGAATCGGTTTAACTGTAAAAAGACCTGGTAAAGGAGAATGTTGTTTTGGATGACTTAATGAAGAAGAACGTTCAGGAAATTGTTTGGGAATAGTACTGTAGTCGCTAAAGATTATAGCACGAGCCTTATTCACGTCCTCCTTAGGGCGAAAGCGTTAGTAAAGGGCTAATTTGCTCTTACAGCATTGTAGAAACGAAATTCAAAACTCTTCAGAGCAATTTAAGAATTTCTCTTATTTATTTTTATGACAAGTGTTTCGACACGAAACCCTGGAATGTACGAACGTCCGATTCCAATTCTCGGAAGTTTGCCGAAACTGAATTTCTGATAGCTCAAGAACCTTAAAATAAACTGTCGATGAAGACTTTTTCTATTCGGAGCCTCAAATGAAGATTTCACTCGTGCGTACCGATTTCTTTCGATGTTTCTAATCTTTCTTCAAAAGGAAGTTTTCTCATCTGACATCAATTGCAAAAAGTAGTTCTGCGGCATTTTGAAGCACACTGCGTTCAAGCCATTTTCTCATTTAAAATGAATCTGAAACAAGTATCAGTCTTTTATTGAAGGATACATAACTTAATTGCATAATATGACGACGTCATATTTGTTCTAATTGTCTTACGATTATTCTTTAGCTTAATTCTTACTCACTTCTTTATCTATGAATCATTTTAATCTGCTCAAAGTGATCCTAATTTATATTTTATCATTTCATTAAGTTCCTCATAATTTTTGGTATAATAATATATCATCTCTACATTTTCCTCTTAACTCTATGGGATAAATCTTCCGGTGTCTAAATCAATTCGTATCAGTTTTAAAAATATCTTTTCAAAATATCTATCCAACCTAATCCCTCCCTTCATACTTATCCTCTCCCTCTCATACTCGAATCACTCTCCCTCTCTCCTAATTGCAATTTCATTTTCCTCTCGTTGCAGCACACACATACCTTCAACATTATTTTCTTCTTCTTTCCTAAACAATACAAACCCATTCTCCGTTTTCTTCATTTTCTTTGGTACTACAGCCGCTCATCATCATCATATTTCATCATCTCCTCTTCACCATGCCATCTTCTTACCATCATCAATTCTTCTCCCACGAGAAGCTACCACGCACATTATACTTCTTCTTCCCCATTTCTTTTCTATTTTCTGCAGCAAGGAACAACATCACCACGTTCCTTCCTTCGTGCAAACCACGCACACCATGTTTCTTTCTCCCACGCGAGCGCATCTCCAACTCCGACGAGAACAACACCAAGACCCATGTATGTTCTTGCTTGAGAGTCACCTCAAAACCCCAAGAAAACGTTGGTTATGACCTGCAACACGAAGATGGACAGCCACTGAAGCCGTTGGAGCAAGCACCGACGAGATCTGGGGCTTTTCCGGCGAGCTTAAGGCCGCAAGCACCACCTCACCATCACGCGAGTTTCTCCCCTTTTTGTGCAGCCACCACTGCCGCTCCGGACTGCCACCTGTAGGGCCCTAGACTTGTCTTAGTGCCATTTATGCAAAACTTTGAATAAAATGAATTTTTAAGTTAAGTTTGAAGGTTGACAGATTCCTCCTGTCAACTTATGTGAATTTTTAGAGGGTCTTAACGACCTCATTTAGGAAAACTTCCTTCATGAGAGTTGTATCCATTTAAGTTAAGAAAATTCTCCAAGTGGTTTCGCGTTAATCCGATGTCTGTAGCTCAACATATTCGTGATTCAATGGACAAAGGTCCAACTGTCCAGACCTTGCGAACTCTAATTTAAAACTTTGGGTTAAAGCCTTGTTTAATGTGTTAATTGGGCTGATTAGTGGGCTCAGGAGATCATAATAAGAAGATTAAGAGGAAGCTTAGTGGGCCAAGTGTGTTTGGATTGCAAAAGAGGGAGCTATGGTTATGAAAACCCTAGCCACACTAACAAAAGGGGGGAAATCCTATTTCTTTTTTTTTTCCAACTGTGCAAAACAGAAAACAAAACACGTGAAACACCAAACACTACAGAGAGCCATCATCACCATCTCCTCACCATCACCGGCTGCCACCCCAGCACCCACCCAACCACCACCGGCCGCCGCCAGCAAGAGAGGAGGAGGGAGCGACTGCGAGAGAGAGTGCGACGCGAGCGGGAGAGGGAAAGGAAGAGGAACGCGTGGAGAGAACATTGGACAGCAAGGGGAGTCGACTTTCTGAACCTTACTTCCTCTATATTCAGATCACCCTCAAGGTAAGGGCTGGTCTAGGATGGGTAGCTTCATTAGGAAATTGTTTGCCATGACTTGATATGAAAGGTTTGTGTTGGAGGGTTTTGCATGAGGGTTGGATATTGGGATCAACTTGCTGGATTCTTCTTATGATCATGTTCTTACTGGATTTTCCATGAGCCATGTGTTATTCCATATGCTATTCTTGCTTTAGTTCTTGATGCTTTGTGAAGATCCCATGCAATACTTGCTAAGTTTGACATGAAACTTAATTGTCCAACATGATGTTTGAGATGTGTTAGGTTATGAAATCTTTTCTATGGATGATTCCACATGATTATAAAATGTTTTAGTTGCTGGAAAATGACTTTGAAACCGTGTACTTGCATCTCCAAAATTTTAACTTAGGGCAGAAGTGACCCTGCCAGTTTTCTGCACTGGATAGCTCACTTCATGGCCTGATATCACCTATGTCCGGTCTTGAGATTAAAAAGTGGTAAACTAGAAAGTTGTGGGATTTTGAATTAGATTTCCAGACATGTGTATTGCGAAAATTTTGGTTGAGAAACGAGCTCTGTAGGTCGATTTTAGTGAGCGTTGTTCCTGCTGTCTATAAAAAAAAAATGGCCGAGACTCTTTTAAGGGTTTTGGGTGAAATTCTTTCTTCCGATTTATGCACAAGTTCACATGATGCTATGATTAATGGAATTGCTAAGAATTATGTGTTGAGATGCATGAGATTTATATTCATGATATTTCTTAAGTAAATTATTGTGTTTATTAATTAATTGAATAAGGGGTCGCTCACCTAGCCGTAATTCCCTTTATTCATTGTGAATGTGATATTGTGCTAACATAGTTGAGACAAGATTTAATAAGACTCTAGGATAACCATAGAGCCAAACTTAAAAGAGAATGAGACATAACTCGCATGCAAGTGTAATTTTAATGATGAGATTTGAGATGGACATGGGTCTAGAGTGGACTATGGACCATGAGAACGATGGTACCTTGCACGCGAGGGAGATTTTCTTGAGAACTGTGCCTCTGCGGACGCACATGATGTGTTTTGTGGATATTGTGGATCCACATGATTGAGGTCTTGGACGGTGAGTCCCCCTCTGAGAATAGTGCCTCTACGGACGCACGTGATTGGCCAAGGAGTTTTGGTGGGTTGTGTGAAGTGAGGAATCTGTTAGCATTGACTAATTAACTTGAAACTTTCCATAAGAGATATGTTATATATAAATATATTGTTCCTTACTGTGATTTGTTATTGTTTTTCTGTTTGACCTGACCCTTTCTTGTTTGCTATGTGTTTATTTGGGGGGGGGGTAGATGACGAGAACGACGACGATGGCACATGTCCATCGGTGGACCATGAAACTTGAGGACCAGTACGATGACGAAGCCTGGGGGACCGACACCTCTGGGATTCGGAAGATCTATGTCGGAGATGTGTGCATCATTGGGGAGGACGAGGACGGCAACATAGTGGAGAGTCAGATGATTCGGGGAGGGATCTATGACATGCCATACCCACCAGCGAGGTTCCTTCAACCCAAGGATGAAGAATCACGAGTGTCACCGGTTAAGCACGAGGATAGTGAAGAGTCCGTCGCTTCAGTGAATGCGGATGCTGGAACGAAGCGACGTCCTTATGGTGGTGGTGCCCGTTGGATATTCAACACGAAGGTTGGTCCAAGGCCGAGGAAGAAAGCACGGGGTGGCGAGGTCAAGGTTCCGAAGAAGGACTCTGCGGGGCAAGAGGGGCAGTGAGTGCATGGGGGTCCCAGTGAGAGCGCATAACTGTCCTTGGAACTTCATTTATTTATTTATTTTCTTATTTTGCTAAACTTGAGGGGGCAATTGGCTATTTTATGTAACCGGATTACTTTCACAGTGGGTTTTTCCACACATGGGTGTGGCCACGACATTATTTTCTACGGTTGTTTTATGATGATGTCATTTAATGCGCGACGTTGATTATGACTTTATTTCAAGTTATCATTATTATTCCGCTGTTTATATTTATTGTTCTTTCGTCGGAGTTAGGATAAAGAAGTTTTTTGGAGACGTGATAATAAAGAGTTTTCTAAAAAGGAAAAATGAACCCTTATCAATAAATAAAGAAGAGTAAATGAATCGGCGAAAATTATTTGCGAAATTTTGGTAATTACTTGACGCTTGAGAAATCGGGGCGTTACACCACCAACCACCATCGCAGAGAGTTCCAGCTAGCCACAACCATGAGCTCAACGACTGATGACCCGGGTTTATATGATGTTTTTAGGGTTTTTTCTTTGTAGGTTTTGAGTCTTTT
The DNA here is from genome assembly GCF_012489685.1 of Lotus japonicus. Taxonomy (NCBI): domain Eukaryota; kingdom Viridiplantae; phylum Streptophyta; class Magnoliopsida; order Fabales; family Fabaceae; genus Lotus; species Lotus japonicus. The sequence goes on along the minus strand of NC_080041.1, from coordinate 28,248,587 downwards.
TCTTGTGTCACATGTAGTGTTTCATGCATTCTCATGCATTTTTACTTTTATTTGTGCATTTGCATTAGTTTAGTAATTATGTAGTTTTATAAGGACTTTAGTTGCATTTTAGTATAGTTTTGAGTCTTTTGTTAATTGTCATTAGTTTTGAGTCCCTTGTGCAATTAAATGGTTGGTATTCTTGATATTTTTCCTTGAGCTTTGATGAGAGTAATCAGGTCTTAAACTGAAGAAGAAGGAAGGTCAAGAAGCTTGGTGAATTGAAGGGAGGCTTAAAGAGGCATAAAGAGGAGTTTAAATGAAGATCAAGGGACTTTCCAGCGAGTCTAAGCGCCTAGGCATGCTCCATTGGCGCCTAGGCGCCAATTGCCCTGTTCCAGAAATAGGAATTGGCGCCTAGGCGCTCTGAATTGGCGCTCAGGCGCTCTGGAATTGGCGCTCAGGCGCTCTGAATTGGCGCCTAGGCGCCAATTACCTTCCAGAGGCACTTTTTCAGCATGGAATTGGCGCTCGGGCGCTCTGTATTGGCGCCTGAGCGCCCGAAACAGCCCAAACTCGTGATCTTTGCCTATAAATAGGATTTTAGTCATTTTCTTTTGTAATCTGGGATACTACTTTCATTTTTACATAAACTCAGAGGTAGAGGAGCATCTAGGAGAGAGTGAGAGGGCTTCTAAGCTTGTAATTCAGGTTCTTAGCTGCCATGCTTGGCTAATCTCTCTTCTTTTGCTTTGGATTTCTTTGTAAGACTTTTTATATTTGAGTTATAATCTTAAGTTCTTTCCCACGTGTTCTTCTTCTTCCCTTGAATCCCATTTTCTGTATTTCAATCTAAGCTTGTATGCATGCTTGCTTTTTGCTTTTCAATAATCAGAACGGAAGTTTGTTATAGATTAGGGAACCGTTGTAAGATCAAGATTTGGTCATGTGGTACAACTCTATGTTTTGATGATAACAAGTATTTATTTGTGGATGAACAACTATGATACTCTAATGTTTGTCTTGAGTGTTTTGACAAACAGGTTCTGATTCTGACACCAGAAGATATATTCGTCAGAAGATCAGAGGATCTGAAGATCAGAAGATCAGAGGATCAGAAGATCTGAGGATCAGAGGATCAGAAGATCAGAGGATCTGAAGATCAGAAGATCTGAGGATCAGAGGATCAAAAGATCAGAGGATCTGAGGATCAGAGGATCAGAGGATCAGAAGATCAGAGGATCAGAAGATCTGAGGATCAGAAGATCTGAAGACCAGAAGCTCTGAGGGACCAGAGGCTCTGAAGGTTCAGAAGCTCTGAAGGTCCAGAAGCAGAAGTTACGAAGGTCAGAGGATCCAAGCATCCCTCTGACTCTGATCACCAAGCTTCACAAGTTCCAACACGAAGCATTCCTCTGATCAGAAGTCATTGGTTAAAGGCAAATGTCTCTATCAAGAAGTACAAGAGCAGTGTACTATTCTGAAAAGCCTACCTACCAAGGTTCAGCCACAGCAGGTTCTGGAAGTTCCAGAAATGCCCTCCAACGGTCATATTCTCTCAACAGAAATATCCTTTGCACCTTGGACTATGAAAAGGCTGAAGAAAAGAAGAAAAAAAAAAGAGAAAAATCAAGAGCTGCAATACAAGAAAAGATTCAGCCTCTACTTTCTTCATCTGTTCTTATTTAGTTTACACTCAGCTTATTTAGAAGCAAACCTTTGTAAACACCAACCTCAAACAGTTGTTTGATTTTCCTTAAGGGACCGGGTAGGTCAGTATCCTTAAGAAGACTAAGAGAGTGAATCTTAGTGGTGATTCCTTTAGGAGATCAAGGTTGATCGGATCCTAGAGAAGACTAAGAGAGTGAATCTTAGTGATAGCTAAGTCAGTGTATTGTTAGTCACTTGTAGGTTTCAAGTGCAGTTGTAACAATTATCTGATTAGTGGATTGCCTTCATTCTAAGAAGGAAGAAATCACCTTAACGGGTGGACTGGATTAGCTTGAGGGATTTATCAAGTGAACCAGGATAAAATACTTGTGTGCTTTTCTCTTCTCTCTATCTTTATCCGCTGCACCATCTATCTTAGAGAAACCGAAAAGATTTACTTTAAATCTTAAGGGGAAAGTTTTTATATTGAAAACGCTATTCAACCCCCCCCCCCCTTCTAGTCGTTTTTCACACCTTCAATTGGTATCAGAGCGCAAGTTCTGATTACCACACTTAACAGTGTTCAGTAGATCCGGGCCAGTGTGAAAAACTCATGGATTCCACCACTACTACAAGCAAATATCAATACAGTGCAAGACCACCTATCTTTGATGGTCAGAGATTTGATTTCTGGAAAGACAGAATCAAAAGCTTCTTTCTTGGCTTTGATCCTGATCTTTGGGATTTTGTTGTTGATGGCTACACCCCTCCTGTCGATGAACATGGTGTAAAGATCCCAAGGGAGAAGATGAGTGAAGATCAAAAGAAGGAGTTCAGAGATCATCACCGATCAAGAGCTATTCTGCAAAGTGCTATTTCATATGAAGAATATGAGAAAATTACTGATCGTGATTCCGCCAAGGGCATCTTTGAATCCTTGAAGATGTCTCATGAAGGAAACAAGAAAGTGAAAGAATCAAAGGCACTGTCCTTGATCCAGAAATATGAATCCTTCCAAATGGAAACTGACGAATCCATTGAAGATATGTTTTCCAGATTCCAGTTGATTATTGCTGGAATAAGACCCCTCAGCAATAGCTACACCACTGTGGATCATGTCATGAGGATCCTTAGAGGTCTTCCTGAAAGCTGGATGCCTTTGATAACTTCCTTGGAGCTAACTAGAGATGTTGAGCAGATGAGTTTGGAAGAACTCATAAGCATACTGAAGTGTCATGAACTAAAGCGTGCTGAACATCAGGATCAGAAGAAGAAGTCTATAGCCTTGAAATCCAAATCTGAAAAGGCTAAGGCTCTCCAAGCAGAAGCAGAAGAATCTGAAGAAGCCTCTGAAGATTCTGATGAAGATGAGCTGACTCTGATATCCAGAAAGCTCAACTGCATCTGGAAGCACAGGCAGAGCAAATTCAAAGGCTCATCAAAGGACAAAAAGTCAAAGAAGCATTTCAAGACCAAGAAGAGTCTGATGGTGACTTTTGATGAATCAGAGTCAGAGGATGTTGACTCTGATGGTGAAGTCCAAGGACTCATGGCTATTGTCAAAGACAAAGGAGCAGAGTCAAAGGAAGCTGTTGACTCTGACTCAGAATCAGAAGGAGATCCAGACTCTGACGATGAAAATGAGGTATTTGATTCTTTCTCAACTTCTGAACTTAAAGATGCTTTGTCTGAAATTATGGATAAATATAACTCTCTCTTGACTAAGCATAAAAGGTTGAAAAAGAATTTCTCTGTTGCCTCTGAAACTTCTTCTGAACATGAGAAAATTATTTCTGATTTGAAAAATGATAACCATGCTTTAGTTAATTCTAACTCTGTGCTTAAGAATCAAATTGCTAAGTTAGAAGAAGTTATTGCCTGCGATGCCTCTGATAGTAAGCATGAATCTAAGTATGAAAAATCTTTTCAAAGATTCCTGGCTAAAAGCGTAGATAGAAGCTTGATGGCTTCATTGATCTATGGCGTGAGCAGAAATGGAATGCGTGGCATTGGGTATTCTAAACCAATTAGAAATGAGCCCTCTGTGCCTAAAGCTAAATCTTTGTATGAATGCTTTGTTCCCTCTGGTACCATATTGCCTGACCCTGTACCTGCTGAAGCTGCTAAACCTCCTCTTATAAAGGGATCTTTCTCCATGTCTAAATATCATGCAAAAATTCCTGTATATTATCCTGTTGAAAGACCCAAAGTTGTCAGAACTTCTGGGCTAACTAACAAGAAAGGACCCAGAAAGTGGGTACCTAGGGATAAGATTATATATGTTGCAGATATCTTCAGTAGGTCCATCGAAACTCCAACCATGGAACTTGGACAGTGGATGCAAGCAACACATGACGGGAGAAAGGCATATGTCCCAAGATCCAATACTTGAACCTGAAGGTGAAGTTGATCTTGGAGGCATCAGTAGAGTAAGATTTGGTCAAGTGAAAGCTAGCTGAAAAAGCTTGCAGAGATGAGCATGACCGTTTCAGAAAGAGACAAAGACTCAGAACTTGTCAAACCAGAAGCAACAACATCAGAAGATGCTACTACAACTTCTGACTTGCGTCATCAGAAGAAGAGTAGTTTCATAGCTTGTCATTCTGAAGCATCTGAAGATGGAATTTTTTCCAGAACGGAGATGTCACCAGAACCACACTACTGCTCTCATCAGAAGATATGCTAATCAGAAGCCAAGTATCCCTTGGTATTCCTTCTGAGGGGGAGTATTTCGTCTTATGCTCTTACTATTTTTTTTCCCACCTTCATTCTTTTTGCTTATGACAAAAAGGGGGAGAACTTATAGTATCTTGACAACTCCTATTTTATTTAGCTCAGAATCTAGATATTACTAACATTGATATTAAGTATTAGATTCAGGGGGAGCTTAGCTCAGAATCAAGCACGAGTCTTGGATTCAGAAGGAGCAAGATAAACTATACACATCAGGATAAGTTTTAACTCTGATACCCTATACTCTGAGTGTATTCAGTTTATTTGTTTAGAGTTGTTCATCAAAATACATGGTTTTGTCATCATCAAAAAGGGGGAGATTGTAAGATCAAGATTTGGTCATGTGGTACAACTCTATGTTTTGATGATAACAATTATTTATTTGTGGATGAACAACTATGATACTCTAATGTTTGTCTTGAGTGTTTTGACAAACAGGTTCTGATTCTGACACTAGAAGATATATTCGTCAGAAGATCAGAGGATCTGAAGATCAGAAGATCAGAGGATCAGAAGATCTGAGGATCAGAGGATCAGAAGATCAGAGGATCTGAAGATCAGAAGATCTGAGGATCAGAGGATCAAAAGATCAGAGGATCTGAAGATCAGAGGATCTGAGGATCAGAGGATCAGAGGATCAGAGGATCAGAAGATCAGAGGATCAGAAGATCTGAGGATCAGAAGATCTGAAGACCAGAAGCTCTGAGGGACCAGAGGCTCTGAAGGTTCAGAAGCTCTGAAGGTGCAGAAGCAGAAGTTACGAAGGTCAGAGGATCCAAGCATCCCTCTGACTCTGATCACCAAGCTTCACAAGTTCCAACACGAAGCATTCCTCTGATCAGAAGTCATTGGTTAAAGGCAAATGTCTCTATCAAGAAGTACAAGAGCAGTGTACTATTCTGAAAAGCCTACCTACCAAGGTTCAGCCACAGCAGGTTCTGGAAGTTCCAGAAATGCCCTCCAACGGTCATATTCTCTCAACAGAAATATCCTTTGCACCTTGGACTATGAAATGGCTGAAGAAAAGAAGAAAAAAAAAAAAGAGAAAAATCAAGAGCTGCAATACAAGAAAAGATTCAGCCTCTACTTTCTTCATCTGTTCTTATTTAGTTTACACTCAGCTTATTTAGAAGCAAACCTTTGTAAACACCAACCTCAAACAGTTGTTTGATTTTCCTTAAGGGACCGGGTAGGTCAGTATCCTTAAGAAGACTAAGAGAGTGAATCTTAGTGGTGATTCCTTTAGGAGATCAAGGTTGATCGGATCCTAGAGAAGACTAAGAGAGTGAATCTTAGTGATAGCTAAGTCAGTGTATTGTTAGTCACTTGTAGGTTTCAAGTGCAGTTGTAACAATTATCTGATTAGTGGATTGCCTTCATTCTAAGAAGGAAGAAATCACCTTAACGGGTGGACTGGATTAGCTTGAGGGATTTATCAAGTGAACCAGGATAAAATACTTGTGTGCTTTTCTCTTCTCTCTATCTTTATCCGCTGCACCATCTATCTTAGAGAAACCGAAAAGATTTACTTTAAATCTTAAGGGGAAAGTTTTTATATTGAAAACGCTATTCAACCCCCCCCCCCCCCCCTTCTAGTCGTTTTTCACACCTTCAACCGTTTTGGGATTACCCCTTCTATGCTTGCTACTAGGAATAGAGGAAGGGTTGGGGTTTGATGGCCTGAAATTGCATGATCCAAAATCTCATATAAATGACTAAGTATACAAGGAATTGGGCTTAGCTTTTAGTATGAGAGAATTGCTTATGTGAGGAATCAATAAGTGAGTAACTAGGCTATATCATCAAGGAGAGATCCATGAGAACATGTGCATAGAATGGTGTGCTTAAATTGACTAGTTGAACAAGAACCCAAAGCATGTTATTTTTTGAATTGTCTTTTTGTTTTTCCTTTTCCTTATTACTACTTCAACATATCTCTTATTCAATAATACAAACCTTCATACTCAAGGCTTAAGCTGAATTTAGTCACTCACAATCCCTGTGGTTCGATATTTAAAACCGGGTGGATTCGTACACTTGCAGATTTACCAACAACGACCACGAAAAAAACGTGAGCAAAAACAGAAGAGAAAGCAACGTGAAAACAGAGTTGAAACGCCAAGCCGACGTCGCTGGCGTCGACAACTTTTCTCTTTGATTCCGGTGTCCTCAGGCCTCCGTTCACAGCGAGGTTAGTCTCATTGGAACCCTTGCGACCACCACAACAAAACCCATGTTTCGAATCGTCGTTCCGTCGCCGTCGACCGCCGCCGCTGCCGCCTTCGGGAACTTTAACCAATGTAAAAATGGAGTGTACTGCAACGAACCATGTCGCGAGGAAAGTAAATCCCTATTTTAAATTTAATGTTTGGGTCATTTTATTCGACGACCCCGACGACCACCGTCGACCTTCGGCTGAACTTTCTGGGCAAACCGTCGATTCTTTGGGGAAACGGATAACGCCGTTGAGCTTCTAGCCGCGAAAAGATGAAGGAACACCTTTCCTTTGTGTCTCCGGCGATAGTTCCTCCGTCAACCCCGTGAGCCGCAACTTTCTCTGACGACTCTTCGCCGACAAGTTTCTAAAACTTGGTTTTCTTAAGCCTTCAACTCTTGTATATGTTTTAGCCTCGAGTAAGCAAGTTTTAAAGAAAAATAAATATTTTCAATGTTATTGTGAAAATTGAAGTTTAAGAGTTGATTAGGGAGGAGTTGCGATTTGCTTTACAAAATGGTTTTAATTTCAAAAAGAGATAAATACTCTACTAATTGATGTAGCTGTGTTCTGAGGAAGAGTCGTTTAACATTCGTTCGTTTCGAGTCAATTGCCTGAAGTCATATCTCTAGACTTGAGTAGTAAGTAGCTCGATTAGTGATTTCGTTAAGTATGCTTGTGAAAGGTACGATGAACCGAAGCACCTTGCATCGAAGCTACACAATGGAAGGAATCGAGCCGACGCAGGCAAACAAAGATGTAATCGGATCGGAGTTGCACCTTAGTACGAAAATTGGCAAAGGTGAGGGCAACTTACCTTGCTAGCTAATGTTTTAGGCGTCGATCAATTCGACTTGATTTATTGTTTATGCACTTGATTGTTGATTGACTGGGAAATGTTTTCTGGAGGCTTCGGCCGAGTGAACTAATTGAGACGTGTTTCTCCGTTTTCTGGGGCTTCGGCCGACATTGGTAATTGGGATTTATTTATCGCTTTGATTTGCCATTGATTGATTCATATGTTGTACTTGCTAAATGGATAATCATAGGCTATGTGAATACTTGTGCACATGATTTGCTGGATTATACTGTGCAATTATACGAATATTTGTGGAACGTCAGAGTGTGGGGAAACGGGTAGTTATGCCATACTCAAGAAGAGAATTTGGGAAAAAGTTTGATGGGACGAACCGAGGTTCAGACCCTTATTATTTTAGCGGATCGAGACCTTCTCTGGGAGTTACTTGGGATGTTGGGATCTTTTAAACTTATAAGATTAGAGATCAACTTAAATGGAAACTATTTTACAAGGAAAATTCATAATACACTAAACAACCTCTGAACCCTTTAAATAATGACAACAATGTCAGATGAAAGCTTAGAGCTTGGATGTTAGTTTTGGAAAATGAGAAGTGTCGCCGAATCCAAGTTTTGGAGAACCTAATGAGTTTCTGAGTATATTGGTACTCTTCGCTCAATGAGTAGTTTGTTGTTTGGCTATCTAAAGGATAAGCCGGGGAACTATAAGTTTCCAAGTACATTGGTACTCCTTCGCTCTTTGAGCAGTTTATTTAGCCATCCAAAGGATGAGCCGAGAAGCTTCACTAAGGCGTGAGACTTCGTGAAAGCATGGAACATCACTGAAGCGTGAGACTTCGTGAAAGTGTGCAAATTCACTGAAGCGTGAGACTTCGTGAAAGTAGAAACTTCACTGAGGCGGGAGACCTCGTGGAGATGGGAACCTTCGCTGAAGCGGGAGACTTTGCGGAGGCGTGAAACTTCACTGAAGCGTGAGACTTCGTGAAGGTGTGAAACTTCATTGAAGCGGGAGACTTCATGAAGGCACGAAACTTCACTGACGCGTGAGACTTCGTGAATGCGTGAAACTTCACTGAAGCGTGAGACTTCGTGAATGCGTGAAACTTCACTGAAGCGTGAGACTTCGTGAATGTGTGAGATTTCACTGAAGCGTGAGACTTCGTGAAAGCGTAAGACTCCATTGAAGCGTGAGACTTCATGGAAGCGTGAGATTTCATCGTCGTTTACCCTAGGGCAAACGACAGGGAACATTTGTTTAGTTAGACACTTGTGCGCTGGGAGGACGATGCATTGTTTGACTAACCTTATCACCTAACTTCATATGTTGAGATTTTGATGATTTGATATTGGTGAACATCGTTATGTTATTTGTTGAATTGTTGAGATATTGAATATTGTGTTGTTACTAGAGACTCGATAACATGCCATGTATATACCTTAGGGTAGGCAATGCAGAATTTATATGTATATATATATATATATATATATATATATATATATATACCCTCTTATTCTTCACATGTTGCTTGTATTATCTATTGTATTCTGTGAGTTGACCCTCGCATTGTGGCTTTGTGTTTATGTTTGTCTTTGGGCGGTCGGCCTGCTGCCAGACGTTCAACAACTGATTCGTGATGGTTCGTCGTTCGGGGAGGACCGGAGCGAAATGACTATTACTGAGCCTTCGACGTGGACCCGAACTTCATGCAGGATCAGATGAGGGTCGATGTTAGGGGTGTAGTATATGGGGTGTCATTGTCACAACTCTGATTGTCATTTCTCAATTTGGGGCAGGGTAGGTCCCCAACTATTAGCTTTTTGTGTGGTTCTCTTCCATGAGGATAACAGATAGTTTGTCGGACATAGGAGGTCTTTTGGAGGCCGTTCTGAGCTGACTTACTTTCTTGGAGGGCTATATTTATAAAGGTTATGACTCTGACTATGGGTCGCACTTATTTGCCTGCGGGCACCACTTTCAGTTACTTTCCGTCACTGGAGGACACTCGTGACGATGTTTTTAGTTGCAGCGAGGGCTGTACTTATATTAATCGCTATTAATCGCGATTGGGTTGAGTCTTTATTTCGACAAGTCTTTTTATTTAAACAAAATGAAAAAAAATATACCTGCTTTTCCGCTTTATTTGATTTTTGGTTACTAAAGTGACGCCACCGAAATCGGGGTGTTACAAGCAACGAGCTGCGGAAGGGGGACCTGGTGCTTAAGAAAGTACGTCCGCAAGCGATGCAGAAGGGGGACCTGGTGCTTAAGAAACGAACCGGGATTACCGGGAATAAGCTGAGTCCAATCTGGGAAGGCCCCTACAAGATTTTGAAGGCCTTAGGAAAGGGGGCTTATCACCTGGAAAGCTTGGACGGAAGGTGAGTGCCACGTTCCTGGAACGCGGCGAGCCTGAAATACTATTACAGCTGAAGGATCGACAGGAAGCTGGCTTCGGTGCAAAGATGATCAGCCATCCCGCGAAGATTGTAGGATCAAAAACGAAGAAGCATATTCTTGTTCTCCATTTAGGGAGTTTGTTGGCCAAAGCGCCTAAATAGTAAAAACAAAGACACGTTCTTGTTCTCCATCTCGTGAGTTTGTTGACTATCACATCTGATTGAAAATACAAAAATTGTATCCAGCAATTTCAATCACACTGAATTGCGGCGAGAGCTAGGTGGGAAAAATTCTCTAAAGGTGGCGATCCCAACACAACCTTGATGTCTGGGGATCGCTCCGGAAAAGCCGACGCAGCTTGCCGTCACTTGTTGGCGATGTGTGCGGATAAGCTTCTTATCCTAAAAACCTCCCCGAAATATGGGTGAGCGAACCAAACTAGGCAAAAGTCTGGGTAAACCTATATGGTCATTGGGTCCCTAGCAGCAATAAGTCCTTGCCAGGGCGAAACCGGCAAGGCCACACCTGCTCTTACAGGAAATATTGGTGTGAAGAAAGCCTTGGTTCAAAAACTGAGAAAAAGTCCTAGTTAAACAAGGCACACCATCAATGTTGTAACACCCCGATTTCGGTGGCGTCACTTTAGTAACCAAAAGTAAACTTAATGCGGAAAAACGTGAAATATTTTTTTTTTCGATAATAACTAAGACAAGACTGAATTAAATAAAACCCAAAAGCGAAAAGTAATAGAGCTAATATACAATATATAAACAGCCTCCGCTGTAAGTAACCTCGTCACGAGTAAACCTCCAGTGACGGAAAGAAAAGTGTAACGCCCGAAGGCAAAATGTACAAACCAAATCTAAAGGTAAGTGTCCGCAACACTATCCCTCAAAACTGAGAATAAGCTGGCCCATCGGCCTGAAGCAAGACCTCCTAAGTCCAACCAACTCTCTGTGATTCTCGTAAAGAACCACACAAAAAGCTATAGGTGGGAAACTACCCTGTCCCCAAAGAAAACAAATGATGTTCAGAGCTAAGACTCTACTCCTACACTAATCCCATCTCGAGGAGCTCACACCAGCACTAAAACCTACATGCTAGCATGATCGTCGCCCGAATCTGAATCCAGAACGACCTAGTCTATGTACACCATCCGTCCTCCTCTCGCTATCGCGATGCGCTCCTGTTCCAGCTTCTCCACTCTAGTCTCCCCCGAAGGGTGAATCGTCATGAACCAGCCCGCCAAAGACATCTGACAAAGGGCGTTTGTCCGCCAAAGCACACACAGAAGACGCGAGGGTCAACTCCAAAGAATTATGTAAATAATAGCACCAATAGATATAAATAAGATAATAGCCACTTAGGCTTATAACTAGGGATAACATCCTAGGGTTGCATATTTCCACAAAGAATAGAACGACTGTAAATCACAGTTAACATACATCAAGTAGAACTAACAAGTATCAAACACACTCATTAACTATGTCAGTATGCATGTCACATGAAATGATATGCAGGTTAACCCAGTCAACCAATATGCAATCCGGAACGGATGGACATCATCGGATCAGCCCTTCACCAGCCCCGGTGGTGCCATTTCGGCCTGTGATGCCTCTTACTCCAACAACAACGGTAGCCAGATCTGCTACTAAGAGTCGCCTAATAGCGCTCTTACGCGGAAATCCGGGTCTTATGACCATTTTGGAATCCACCGAGGTCCGGTATCACGCCGTGTATTAACCTCCAATTCACCGAGGTCCGGTATCACGCCGTGTATTAACCTCCAATCCACCGAGGTCCGGTATCACGCCGTGTATTAACCTCCTATGTATGCATGAGTGCAATGTGATTTGCCAAACAACGTCTCCGACCTCACTCGACACGTCGCCACGTGTTCTAGGTAAATTAAAGTTTCTAAAAGCTTACCCTAAGGTAAAAGTCGATTCTGCGACAAAGTACAATAATCATAAAATGAGTGCAAACACTCACGATAACTCTTCGAGTCATCAATGCTCACACGAAGTCTCACGCTTCAGTGGAGTCTCACACATTCACAAAGTCTCACGCTTCAGTGAAGTTTTATGCTTTCACAAGGTCTCACGCCTCAGTGAATTTACACACTTGCACGAAGTCTCACACTTCAGTGAAGTTTCATGCTCTCACAAGGTCTCACGCCTCAGTGGAGTTCCATGCTTTCCACAAGGTCTCACGCCTCAGTGGAGTATCCCGCATTCACAAGGTCTCCCGCTTCAGTGAAGCTTCTCGGCTCATCCCTTGGATGGCTATCAAACTGCTCAACGAGCGAAGGAGTACCAACATACTCAGAACTTACCAAACTCCTCAACACTTGGATCCGACGACACTCCTCGCTTTTCCGAAACCATGATTTGACTTCCAATGCCTTCCTTCGAGGTTGTTTTCATTACTTAAAGATTTTGAGGTTATTTAAGGTCTTATGAATTTTCTTTATAAAATAGATTCCATTTTGTCTTATCGCAAGTCTTATACATTTGCAGGATCTCCCAATCCCAAGTCGCTTCCAGAGGATGTCTCGATCCACTACACAGAATTAAGGCCCGAACCTCGTTCGTCCTATCAAACTTTCTCAAAACTCTCAAAATAAAATCGGCATGACCTGCCCGCTATTCTCACCATTCAGAATCTCAGATTCCAGTACAGAGCATATTTAAATCATCACAATCAACAACATGTCATATATCAATAAATCGCATCATAAACACTTAGCACTTAGCATATAAAGCATGCACCACACATCCTAGATTACCCACATAGCACATAGCATGTAAGACAATCTCAAAAACATACAGTAGATGAATCATCTACATTGTCAGCCGAAGCCTCAGAAAACATTTTCCAATCACACACAATTCCAGTGCATAAACAGTAAACAATGTCGAAACATCGACCCTAAGCATTAACTAGAGATTCAGTGAGAAGCCCTCACCTGCAGATTCTCCAGGATTATCTTCTAACTCTTCCTCACAAGCAAAGCGTTGCTCCTCAGGAAATTCCTCAAAAGTTCCTTTAAAGCAAAGTCACAGAAATACTATCAGAATCTATCGAGAACTAAGCTATCGATACTTACTAAGGTTACACGAAGTAATCTATACTCTAAGGTACGATAATCTAGCGCGAAAGACAAGTTTTCGGAAAAGGAAATTTTCCTCCTCCCCCTTAATAGGGCTCGGCCACTTTAGGTAATTATGGGGCTCGATTTTTCTTCGATCAAACTTGGTTCCTATGCTTTCATAAGCCGTAACTAAGGGTATTCTGAACTCGGAAAAATTATCGGATCGAAAACTGTCGCAGGGGTATTTTGGTCATGATTTTTAACTTAGGATTTTCAAAACTGAAATCCCAAAAATAAAATTTTGCAGGGACGTCACCAACGACGTTTATGACAACTAATCCTACTAGCACTAAGCTAAGGCGATAGTTTTTAGCCTAAAGGTTGAAGCTTTACCTCAAAAACTCCAAAAATGGGTATTTAAGGCTAAAATTGATTTCGGCGGAATTCCGGCGACATAACGGAAAATCTAACCCGGCAGAAGTGATCTTGGGCACATATAGAAGAGGTTTAGAATCAGAAATGAAAGATTCAGGATAGTTTTGCAAAAACCCATAAACTATCCGCTCAGAAAACTCTACAGAAAAGCTATGGAAAAAGCGATCAGAGGTAAGGATTAGCGACTATACCTCGAAGCCTTGAAGCAGCAACTGATTGATCGACGATCAAGCAAGAAATGAAGAAAATCTCTCCTCCTCCTCTCCTATGCAAACTCGCGGCCTTGAATGGGTTTTTGGGTGAGTTTTGTGATTTTTTTCTCATTTCTTGGCTATATATAGAAAATGGTAATTCGCGGGAAAATGAAAGTTTCGCGAATCTGATTTTTCCGGCATCATTCTCCATGAATTCTAAGATAGGTTTTGGCAAAGGAATTCCTAAGCTAAGAAGATGTCTCCTTGTATTTTTGGCAACTAATGCAAAGTCGGTGTAAAACTATTTTACCCGATAAGTTGCTTTTTGCATCGAATGTCGGAATGGAAAACTTCCTTCTGAAGAAAGATTGAAATCATCAAGAGAAATGGGTGTACGCGTGTGGAATATTCATTTGAAGCTCTGAATAGATAAAGTCTTCATTGTCGAGAAATTCTAGGGTTTTGAAATACCAGGGATTCGGTTTCGGCAAACTTCCGATGATTGGAATCGGACGTTCGTAGATCCTAGAGTTTCGCCTCGAAACGATTGTGATAAATGGAAAAAGAGAAGTTCTAACATTTCTCTGAAGATTTTTTTTGGAATTAACTTCCGTCGTGCCTAAAAGTGAAAATTAGCTATATACTAGGGTTTCTGACCTAGGTTTAAGCGTAAAACGTTCGTGCTATAACTTTTATCGATCATAATGCAATCCTTGAACTTTTCCTGAACTTTCTCCTTCATAAATATATTTCATTTAATAAACTTTCGTTCAGGTTTCCCTTCACATTACATCAACCCTAATCGTAAATGGAAATCTCTTCCACTTATTCTAAGCTTAAAATCTTGGGTCTTACATTACTACCCTCCAAAAAGAAAGTTTCGTCCTCGAAACTTAAGGGTCAGTAATAGTTCTGGATATTATTCCTTGATCTTTTCCTCTAACTCTCACATAACACCGCTAAAACTCTTACTCGAATATGATCTCCAGCTTCTGAAGTCAATCTTTACCCTAAGATTCTCATTCCACTTAGCAAAATTCACTCGCTAATCTCTAGCTCGTATCACCAAAATCCATAACAAGTTTCATTCACTCTTAGACTTTAAGCAACTTGTCCAAATATGACAACCTCAAGTGTTCATCTCAATACTAACACTCCCCTTTTCTATAACTTGATCACCATCTCGTCCATCAACCTCTTAATCTCTCTATCAAATTCTAACCAACTTCGAGTCCTAGAAACTTAAGACAACAGTTCATAGACTTAAAACCTGAACCTTCATCAAGTTTGGACCTCTAATGTCCGTTAATTCTTCAATGCTTCCTAAATGAATATCCATTTCTTCAAACTATATCTCCTTCGCAAGAGAACTTATACTTAATGCGAACTTTTTCCTCCCAGCTCGACTAATCCTCGATCCAATCAAGTTAATCTTACCAATCCTTCTATCAAAGTCCATAGCCAGCTCTGATTCCGAATATCACCCCCTCAATATTAAGTTGATCAAGCCTAATACATCGAAGGTGAAATTTAGAAAAAAACCCACTGGAACAGTCAATGAGTTCCTATCATCCAATAGTCACAAATATCCTGACCTCACATCCTCAACGATTCCGCTACGGAACTACACGCCCTCGACATCATACGTATACTATCCATAAGAAATCTCTATGAGATTCATTCTTCAGCTTCTAGCTTCCTTTTAAACGCATCGGTAGAAGACTACTTTCTAAGCTTAGCGTGTCATTCTAAACCTTGTATAACTTCTATAGCTAAAATACGAGCTACGGTCAAATAAGGTATTAGTAGGCGTAATAACTATAAGGTCAAAGCTTAGACAGTATAAGTAAGTTAGGGGTGTTTGCACACGCTACGAGAGTAATGGAATATATTATACTGAAATGAGAAAGAATGGTTAGAAAGTTACCATCGTTCTTGCGCTCTCCTCTGAAAAACCCCTCAGCTCTCTCACAGTCCATGGTGTAAACTCTTGCTTTAGCAGCAGGACGCTTTCCACGAGCAGTGTTCACGGTTGGCTCCGCCTTGGGTGCTCTGCACTGACCAGCATTATGCCCCATTTTGTTACAATTAAAGCACTTGGGCCTCTTGTCGGGACAAGCATTAGCATAATGCCCCGGCTCCCCACATCTGAAACATGTCATCTCCTTCTTCAAAGTCTGATCTCCGGAACCTCCAGCAGTACCCGTCATGGGTCTGTAAGATCCTGAAGTAAATCCTTTTCCAGCAGGACGCTGATATGGCCCCCTGCTCTGAAATTTCTCTCTGCTCTGAAAATTTTGAGAGCCCGACCTCATCGGCCCTCCAGTCCCAGCCCGGTTTAATCTCCGGTTCTTCATCAGCTCTACTTCCGTGGCTTTCTCAACCAACGATTGGAATCGCATGATTCCCAGTGGTCTCACTGAGTCCTCAATATCAGGCCTCAGTCCATTAACAAAGCGCTTGCACATATAGCGCTCATTCACGTGATCATGAAAGAATTGGAAATGCTTCGCCAAGGACTCCAGCTTCGAAGCAAATTCCGGCACTGACATACCTCCCTGACGGAGTGTCAGAAATTGTGACTCCCGCTCATCCCGAGCACTTGTTGGAAAATACTTTTCCAAGAATGCGGTCCGGAATGAGTTCCAGCTAATCTCCTCGTGATTGTCTTCCATAATTCCTCTGGTGCCCTTCCACCAGTACTCAGCATCCCCGAGTAGTAGATAAGTCGCCATGCCCACTTTGGCACCCTCCGCAGTTTGTAGTACGCGGAATATCTTCTCGATTTCCTGAATCCAGAGATCCGCTTTGTCTGGGTCAGTACCACCAGAGAACTTTGGTGGGTTTTGCCTCCTGAAATCATTCAGGCCTTTGTTTTGGTCCAGAGTTACTTCCCTCTGGCGCTGATGCTGATCACGTGCCTCCTCAGCAGCACGCCTCATCGCATTATCATTTGCCTGCGCTGTTACCGCTTGGGCCTGCGCTGTTACCGCTTGGGCCATAGTGGCCATCATCTCAGCTAGCTGATTAGTATTCACCATGTTCTGTTAAGTTAAACAAACAGTTAGTACTCATCATAAGATAGCATCTAGTATAACTATACAATATGATTAAGCAATAACTTCAATCAATTTTTAAGCGAAAAATCGCTTGCAGACAATCAATTTTCACTCTTTGTAGAGTCACACAACCTAGCACAGAAGACCTATTCCCCAACAACTCCCGAAAGACTCGACCGTGCTCTGATACCACATTGTAACACCCCGATTTCGGTGGCGTCACTTTAGTAACCAAAAGTAAACTTAATGCGGAAAAACGTGAAATATTTTTTTTTTCGATAATAACTAAGACAAGACTGAATTAAATAAAACCCAAAAGCGAAAAGTAATAGAGCTAATATACAATATATAAACAGCCTCCGCTGTAAGTAACCTCGTCACGAGTAAACCTCCAGTGACGGAAAGAAAAGTGTAACGCCCGAAGGCAAAATGTACAAACCAAATCTAAAGGTAAGTGTCCGCAACACTATCCCTCAAAACTGAGAATAAGCTGGCCCATCGGCCTGAAGCAAGACCTCCTAAGTCCAACCAACTCTCTGTGATTCTCGTAAAGAACCACACAAAAAGCTATAGGTGGGAAACTACCCTGTCCCCAAAGAAAACAAATGATGTTCAGAGCTAAGACTCTACTCCTACACTAATCCCATCTCGAGGAGCTCACACCAGCACTAAAACCTACATGCTAGCATGATCGTCGCCCGAATCTGAATCCAGAACGACCTAGTCTATGTACACCATCCGTCCTCCTCTCGCTACCGCGATGCGCTCCTGTTCCAGCTTCTCCACTCTAGTCTCCCCCGAAGGGTGAACCGTCATGAACCAGCCCGCCAAAGACATCTGACAAAGGGCGTTTGTCCGCCAAAGCACACACAGAAGACGCGAGGGTCAACTCCAAAGAATTATGTAAATAATAGCACCAATAGATATAAATAAGATAATAGCCACTTAGGCTTATAACTAGGGATAACATCCTAGGGTTGCATATTTCCACAAAGAATAGAACGACTGTAAATCACAGTTAACATACATCAAGTAGAACTAACAAGTATCAAACACACTCATTAACTATGTCAGTATGCATGTCGCATGAAATGATATGCAGGTTAACCCAGTCAACCAATATGCAATCCGGAACGGATGGACATCATCGGATCAGCCCTTCACCAGCCCCGGTGGTGCCATTTCGGCCCGTGATGCCTCTTACTCCAACAACAAAGGTAGCCAGATCTGCTACTAAGAGTCGCCTAATAGCGCTCTTACGCGGAAATCCGGGTCTTATGACCATTTTGGAATCCACCGAGGTCCGGTATCACGCCGTGTATTAACCTCCAATTCACCGAGGTCCGGTATCACGCCGTGTATTAACCTCCAATCCACCGAGGTCCGGTATCACGCCGTGTATTAACCTCCTATGTATGCATGAGTGCAATGTGATTTGCCAAACAACGTCTCCGACCTCACTCGACACGTCGCCACGTGTTCTAGGTAAATTAAAGTTTCTAAAAGCTAACCCTAAGGTAAAAGTCGATTCTGCGACAAAGTACAATAATCATAAAATGAGTGCAAACACTCACGATAACTCTTCGAGTCATCAATGCTCACACGAAGTCTCACGCTTCAGTGGAGTCTCACACATTCACAAAGTCTCACGCTTCAGTGAAGTTTTATGCTTTCACAAGGTCTCACGCCTCAGTGAATTTACACACTTGCACGAAGTCTCACGCTTCAGTGAAGTTTCATGCTCTCACAAGGTCTCACGCCTCAGTGGAGTTCCATGCTTTCCACAAGGTCTCACGCCTCAGTGGAGTATCCCGCATTCACAAGGTCTCACGCCTCAGTGAAGCTTCTCGGCTCATCCCTTGGATGGCTATCAAACTGCTCAACGAGCGAAGGAGTACCAACATACTCAGAACTTACCAAACTCCTCAACACTTGGATCCGACGACACTCCTCGCTTTTCCGAAACCATGATTTGACTTCCAATGCCTTCCTTCGAGGTTGTTTTCATTACTTAAAGATTTTGAGGTTATTTAAGGTCTTATGAATTTTCTTTATAAAATAGATTCCATTTTGTCTTATCGCAAGTCTTATACATTTGCAGGATCTCCCAATCCCAAGTCGCTTCCAGAGGATGTCTCGATCCACTACACAGAATTAAGGCCCGAACCTCGTTCGTCCTATCAAACTTTCTCAAAACTCTCAAAATAAAATCGGCATGACCTGCCCGCTATTCTCACCATTCAGAATCTCAGATTCCAGTACAGAGCATATTTAAATCATCACAATCAACAACATGTCATATATCAATAAATCGCATCATAAACACTTAGCACTTAGCATATAAAGCATGCACCACACATCCTAGATTACCCACATAGCACATAGCATGTAAGACAATCTCAAAAACATACAGTAGATGAATCATCTACATTGTCAGCCGAAGCCTCAGAAAACATTTTCCAATCACACACAATTCCAGTGCATAAACAGTAAACAATGTCGAAACATCGACCCTAAGCATTAACTAGAGATTCAGTGAGAAGCCCTCACCTGCAGATTCTCCAGGATTATCTTCTAACTCTTCCTCACAAGCAAAGCGTTGCTCCTCAGGAAATTCCTCAAAAGTTCCTTTAAAGCAAAGTCACAGAAATACTATCAGAATCTATCGAGAACTAAGCTATCGATACTTACTAAGGTTACACGAAGTAATCTATACTCTAAGGTACGATAATCTAGCGCGAAAGACAAGTTTTCGGAAAAGGAAATTTTCCTCCTCCCCCTTAATAGGGCTCGGCCACTTTAGGTAATTATGGGGCTCGATTTTTCTTCGATCAAACTTGGTTCCTATGCTTTCATAAGCCGTAACTAAGGGTATTCTGAACTCGGAAAAATTATCGGATCGAAAACTGTCGCAGGGGTATTTTGGTCATGATTTTTAACTTAGGATTTTCAAAACTGAAATCCCAAAAATAAAATTTTGCAGGGACGTCACCAACGACGTTTATGACAACTAATCCTACTAGCACTAAGCTAAGGCGATAGTTTTTAGCCTAAAGGTTGAAGCTTTACCTCAAAAACTCCAAAAATGGGTATTTAAGGCTAAAATTGATTTCGGCGGAATTCCGGCGACATAACGGAAAATCTAACCCGGCAGAAGTGATCTTGGGCACATATAGAAGAGGTTTAGAATCAGAAATGAAAGATTCAGGATAGTTTTGCAAAAACCCATAAACTATCCGCTCAGAAAACTCTACAGAAAAGCTATGGAAAAAGCGATCAGAGGTAAGGATTAGCGACTATACCTCGAAGCCTTGAAGCAGCAACTGATTGATCGACGATCAAGCAAGAAATGAAGAAAATCTCTCCTCCTCCTCTCCTATGCAAACTCGCGGCCTTGAATGGGTTTTTGGGTGAGTTTTGTGATTTTTTTCTCATTTCTTGGCTATATATAGAAAATGGTAATTCGCGGGAAAATGAAAGTTTCGCGAATCTGATTTTTCCGGCATCATTCTCCATGAATTCTAAGATAGGTTTTGGCAAAGGAATTCCTAAGCTAAGAAGATGTCTCCTTGTATTTTTGGCAACTAATGCAAAGTCGGTGTAAAACTATTTTACCCGATAAGTTGCTTTTTGCATCGAATGTCGGAATGGAAAACTTCCTTCTGAAGAAAGATTGAAATCATCAAGAGAAATGGGTGTACGCGTGTGGAATATTCATTTGAAGCTCTGAATAGATAAAGTCTTCATTGTCGAGAAATTCTAGGGTTTTGAAATACCAGGGATTCGGTTTCGGCAAACTTCCGATGATTGGAATCGGACGTTCATAGATCCTAGAGTTTCGCCTCGAAACGATTGTGATAAATGGAAAAAGAGAAGTTCTAACATTTCTCTGAAGATTTTTTTTGGAATTAACTTCCGTCGTGCCTAAAAGTGAAAATTAGCTATATACTAGGGTTTCTGACCTAGGTTTAAGCGTAAAACGTTCGTGCTATAACTTTTATCGATCATAATGCAATCCTTGAACTTTTCCTGAACTTTCTCCTTCATAAATATATTTCATTTAATAAACTTTCGTTCAGGTTTCCCTTCACATTACATCAACCCTAATCGTAAATGGAAATCTCTTCCACTTATTCTAAGCTTAAAATCTTGGGTCTTACATTACTACCCTCCAAAAAGAAAGTTTCGTCCTCGAAACTTAAGGGTCAGTAATAGTTCTGGATATTATTCCTTGATCTTTTCCTCTAACTCTCACATAACACCGCTAAAACTCTTACTCGAATATGATCTCCAGCTTCTGAAGTCAATCTTTACCCTAAGATTCTCATTCCACTTAGCAAAATTCACTCGCTAATCTCTAGCTCGTATCACCAAAATCCATAACAAGTTTCATTCACTCTTAGACTTTAAGCAACTTGTCCAAATATGACAACCTCAAGTGTTCATCTCAATACTAACACTCCCCTTTTCTATAACTTGATCACCATCTCGTCCATCAACCTCTTAATCTCTCTATCAAATTCTAACCAACTTCGAGTCCTAGAAACTTAAGACAACAGTTCATAGACTTAAAACCTGAACCTTCATCAAGTTTGGACCTCTAATGTCCGTTAATTCTTCAATGCTTCCTAAATGAATATCCATTTCTTCAAACTATATCTCCTTCGCAAGAGAACTTATACTTAATGCGAACTTTTTCCTCCCAGCTCGACTAATCCTCGATCCAATCAAGTTAATCTTACCAATCCTTCTATCAAAGTCCATAGCCAGCTCTGATTCCGAATATCACCCCCTCAATATTAAGTTGATCAAGCCTAATACATCGAAGGTGAAATTTAGAAAAAAACCCACTGGAACAGTCAATGAGTTCCTATCATCCAATAGTCACAAATATCCTGACCTCACATCCTCAACGATTCCGCTACGGAACTACACGCCCTCGACATCATACGTATACTATCCATAAGAAATCTCTATGAGATTCATTCTTCAGCTTCTAGCTTCCTTTTAAACGCATCGGTAGAAGACTACTTTCTAAGCTTAGCGTGTCATTCTAAACCTTGTATAACTTCTATAGCTAAAATACGAGCTACGGTCAAATAAGGTATTAGTAGGCGTAATAACTATAAGGTCAAAGCTTAGACAGTATAAGTAAGTTAGGGGTGTTTGCACACGCTACGAGAGTAATGGAATATATTATACTGAAATGAGAAAGAATGGTTAGAAAGTTACCATCGTTCTTGCGCTCTCCTCTGAAAAACCCCTCAGCTCTCTCACAGTCCATGGTGTAAACTCTTGCTTTAGCAGCAGGACGCTTTCCACGAGCAGTGTTCACGGTTGGCTCCGCCTTGGGTGCTCTGCACTGACCAGCATTATGCCCCATTTTGTTACAATTAAAGCACTTGGGCCTCTTGTCGGGACAAGCATTAGCATAATGCCCCGGCTCCCCACATCTGAAACATGTCATCTCCTTCTTCAAAGTCTGATCTCCGGAACCTCCAGCAGTACCCGTCATGGGTCTGTAAGATCCTGAAGTAAATCCTTTTCCAGCAAGACGCTGATATGGCCCCCTGCTCTGAAATTTCTCTCTGCTCTGAAAATTTTGAGAGCCCGACCTCATCGGCCCTCCAGTCCCAGCCCGGTTTAATCTCCGGTTCTTCATCAGCTCTACTTCCGTGGCTTTCTCAACCAACGATTGGAATCGCATGATTCCCAGTGGTCTCACTGAGTCCTCAATATCAGGCCTCAGTCCATTAACAAAGCGCTTGCACATATAGCGCTCATTCACGTGATCATGAAAGAATTGGAAATGCTTCGCCAAGGACTCCAGCTTCGAAGCAAATTCCGGCACTGACATACCTCCCTGACGGAGTGTCAGAAATTGTGACTCCCGCTCATCCCGAGCACTTGTTGGAAAATACTTTTCCAAGAATGCGGTCCGGAATGAGTTCCAGCTAATCTCCTCGTGATTGTCTTCCATAATTCCTCTGGTGCCCTTCCACCAGTACTCAGCATCCCCGAGTAGTAGATAAGTCGCCATGCCCACTTTGGCACCCTCCGCAGTTTGTAGTACGCGGAATATCTTCTCGATTTCCTGAATCCAGAGATCCGCTTTGTCTGGGTCAGTACCACCAGAGAACTTTGGTGGGTTTTGCCTCCTGAAATCATTCAGGCCTTTGTTTTGGTCCAGAGTTACTTCCCTCTGGCGCTGATGCTGATCACGTGCCTCCTCAGCAGCACGCCTCATCGCATTATCATTTGCCTGCGCTGTTACCGCTTGGGCCTGCGCTGTTACCGCTTGGGCCATAGTGGCCATCATCTCAGCTAGCTGATTAGTATTCACCATGTTCTGTTAAGTTAAACAAACAGTTAGTACTCATCATAAGATAGCATCTAGTATAACTATACAATATGATTAAGCAATAACTTCAATCAATTTTTAAGCGAAAAATCGCTTGCAGACAATCAATTTTCACTCTTTGTAGAGTCACACAACCTAGCACAGAAGACCTATTCCCCAACAACTCCCGAAAGACTCGACCGTGCTATGATACCACATTGTAACACCCCGATTTCGGTGGCGTCACTTTAGTAACCAAAAGTAAACTTAATGCGGAAAAACGTGAAATATTTTTTTTTTCGATAATAACTAAGACAAGACTGAATTAAATAAAACCCAAAAGCGAAAAGTAATAGAGCTAATATACAATATATAAACAGCCTCCGCTGTAAGTAACCTCGTCACGAGTAAACCTCCAGTGACGGAAAGAAAAGTGTAACGCCCGAAGGCAAAATGTACAAACCAAATCTAAAGGTAAGTGTCCGCAACACTATCCCTCAAAACTGAGAATAAGCTGGCCCATCGGCCTGAAGCAAGACCTCCTAAGTCCAACCAACTCTCTGTGATTCTCGTAAAGAACCACACAAAAAGCTATAGGTGGGAAACTACCCTGTCCCCAAAGAAAACAAATGATGTTCAGAGCTAAGACTCTACTCCTACACTAATCCCATCTCGAGGAGCTCACACCAGCACTAAAACCTACATGCTAGCATGATCGTCGCCCGAATCTGAATCCAGAACGACCTAGTCTATGTACACCATCCGTCCTCCTCTCGCTACCGCGATGCGCTCCTGTTCCAGCTTCTCCACTCTAGTCTCCCCCGAAGGGTGAACCGTCATGAACCAGCCCGCCAAAGACATCTGACAAAGGGCGTTTGTCCGCCAAAGCACACACAGAAGACGCGAGGGTCAACTCCAAAGAATTATGTAAATAATAGCACCAATAGATATAAATAAGATAATAGCCACTTAGGCTTATAACTAGGGATAACATCCTAGGGTTGCATATTTCCACAAAGAATAGAACGACTGTAAATCACAGTTAACATACATCAAGTAGAACTAACAAGTATCAAACACACTCATTAACTATGTCAGTATGCATGTCGCATGAAATGATATGCAGGTTAACCCAGTCAACCAATATGCAATCCGGAACGGATGGACATCATCGGATCAGCCCTTCACCAGCCCCGGTGGTGCCATTTCGGCCCGTGATGCCTCTTACTCCAACAACAAAGGTAGCCAGATCTGCTACTAAGAGTCGCCTAATAGCGCTCTTACGCGGAAATCCGGGTCTTATGACCATTTTGGAATCCACCGAGGTCCGGTATCACGCCGTGTATTAACCTCCAATTCACCGAGGTCCGGTATCACGCCGTGTATTAACCTCCAATCCACCGAGGTCCGGTATCACGCCGTGTATTAACCTCCTATGTATGCATGAGTGCAATGTGATTTGCCAAACAACGTCTCCGACCTCACTCGACACGTCGCCACGTGTTCTAGGTAAATTAAAGTTTCTAAAAGCTAACCCTAAGGTAAAAGTCGATTCTGCGACAAAGTACAATAATCATAAAATGAGTGCAAACACTCACGATAACTCTTCGAGTCATCAATGCTCACACGAAGTCTCACGCTTCAGTGGAGTCTCACACATTCACAAAGTCTCACGCTTCAGTGAAGTTTTATGCTTTCACAAGGTCTCACGCCTCAGTGAATTTACACACTTGCACGAAGTCTCACGCTTCAGTGAAGTTTCATGCTCTCACAAGGTCTCACGCCTCAGTGGAGTTCCATGCTTTCCACAAGGTCTCACGCCTCAGTGGAGTATCCCGCATTCACAAGGTCTCACGCCTCAGTGAAGCTTCTCGGCTCATCCCTTGGATGGCTATCAAACTGCTCAACGAGCGAAGGAGTACCAACATACTCAGAACTTACCAAACTCCTCAACACTTGGATCCGACGACACTCCTCGCTTTTCCGAAACCATGATTTGACTTCCAATGCCTTCCTTCGAGGTTGTTTTCATTACTTAAAGATTTTGAGGTTATTTAAGGTCTTATGAATTTTCTTTATAAAATAGATTCCATTTTGTCTTATCGCAAGTCTTATACATTTGCAGGATCTCCCAATCCCAAGTCGCTTCCAGAGGATGTCTCGATCCACTACACAGAATTAAGGCCCGAACCTCGTTCGTCCTATCAAACTTTCTCAAAACTCTCAAAATAAAATCGGCATGACCTGCCCGCTATTCTCACCATTCAGAATCTCAGATTCCAGTACAGAGCATATTTAAATCATCACAATCAACAACATGTCATATATCAATAAATCGCATCATAAACACTTAGCACTTAGCATATAAAGCATGCACCACACATCCTAGATTACCCACATAGCACATAGCATGTAAGACAATCTCAAAAACATACAGTAGATGAATCATCTACATTGTCAGCCGAAGCCTCAGAAAACATTTTCCAATCACACACAATTCCAGTGCATAAACAGTAAACAATGTCGAAACATCGACCCTAAGCATTAACTAGAGATTCAGTGAGAAGCCCTCACCTGCAGATTCTCCAGGATTATCTTCTAAC
Organism: Lotus japonicus; assembly: GCF_012489685.1. NCBI lineage: Eukaryota > Viridiplantae > Streptophyta > Magnoliopsida > Fabales > Fabaceae > Lotus > Lotus japonicus. The sequence goes on along the minus strand of NC_080041.1, from coordinate 28,223,068 downwards.
TCTTCCTCACAAGCAAAGCGTTGCTCCTCAGGAAATTCCTCAAAAGTTCCTTTAAAGCAAAGTCACAGAAATACTATCAGAATCTATCGAGAACTAAGCTATCGATACTTACTAAGGTTACACGAAGTAATCTATACTCTAAGGTACGATAATCTAGCGCGAAAGACAAGTTTTCGGAAAAGGAAATTTTCCTCCTCCCCCTTAATAGGGCTCGGCCACTTTAGGTAATTATGGGGCTCGATTTTTCTTCGATCAAACTTGGTTCCTATGCTTTCATAAGCCGTAACTAAGGGTATTCTGAACTCGGAAAAATTATCGGATCGAAAACTGTCGCAGGGGTATTTTGGTCATGATTTTTAACTTAGGATTTTCAAAACTGAAATCCCAAAAATAAAATTTTGCAGGGACGTCACCAACGACGTTTATGACAACTAATCCTACTAGCACTAAGCTAAGGCGATAGTTTTTAGCCTAAAGGTTGAAGCTTTACCTCAAAAACTCCAAAAATGGGTATTTAAGGCTAAAATTGATTTCGGCGGAATTCCGGCGACATAACGGAAAATCTAACCCGGCAGAAGTGATCTTGGGCACATATAGAAGAGGTTTAGAATCAGAAATGAAAGATTCAGGATAGTTTTGCAAAAACCCATAAACTATCCGCTCAGAAAACTCTACAGAAAAGCTATGGAAAAAGCGATCAGAGGTAAGGATTAGCGACTATACCTCGAAGCCTTGAAGCAGCAACTGATTGATCGACGATCAAGCAAGAAATGAAGAAAATCTCTCCTCCTCCTCTCCTATGCAAACTCGCGGCCTTGAATGGGTTTTTGGGTGAGTTTTGTGATTTTTTTCTCATTTCTTGGCTATATATAGAAAATGGTAATTCGCGGGAAAATGAAAGTTTCGCGAATCTGATTTTTCCGGCATCATTCTCCATGAATTCTAAGATAGGTTTTGGCAAAGGAATTCCTAAGCTAAGAAGATGTCTCCTTGTATTTTTGGCAACTAATGCAAAGTCGGTGCAAAGTCGGTGTAAAACTATTTTACCCGATAAGTTGCTTTTTGCATCGAATGTCGGAATGGAAAACTTCCTTCTGAAGAAAGATTGAAATCATCAAGAGAAATGGGTGTACGCGTGTGGAATATTCATTTGAAGCTCTGAATAGATAAAGTCTTCATTGTCGAGAAATTCTAGGGTTTTGAAATACCAGGGATTCGGTTTCGGCAAACTTCCGATGATTGGAATCGGACGTTAGTAGATCCTAGAGTTTCGCCTCGAAACGATTGTGATAAATGGAAAAAGAGAAGTTCTAACATTTCTCTGAAGATTTTTTTTGGAATTAACTTTCGTCGTGCCTAAAAGTGAAAATTAGCTATATACTAGGGTTTCTGACCTAGGTTTAAGCGTAAAACGTTCGTGCTATAACTTTTATCGATCATAATGCAATCCTTGAACTTTTCCTGAACTTTCTCCTTCATAAATACATTTCATTTAATAAACTTTCGTTCAGGTTTCCCTTCTCATTACATCAACCCTATTCGTAAATGGAAATCTCTTCCACTTATTCTAAGCTTAAAATCTTGGGTCTTACAAATGTCGTCAGACGTAATTCAAGAACAAGGAAACTATGGGGGGTGTGAGAGAAGAAAAACTCCGGAAAGCGCTAAAACGAGCATAAAACATAAAGGAATAAAGCCGAATCGATTAACTTGAAAGTAAAATACAAACAAAAGTAGGAGTCAATGTTAATAGTAGGATGGAGATGCTTGACTTGAGCTTTGGCAATTAAGAAGCCGTGGATACGCTCATCAGCCGCCGCATTGGCAACCTCTCTTCTTATCTGCTCTTCCAGGGCAATGGTCTGGGCATCCTTCTAAGTCAAGAGTTTGCACGTCGATTCCAAATCCGATCGGGCCTCAGCAAGTATCTTACACTTGTCCGCTAGACCTTCGCGCAAATCAGCAATCTCCTTGTCCTTAGGAGCGAGGGAATCCTCCTTAGAAGCAATGATGGCCTCTTTGGCGCTAAGGTCCTTACAGAGCCCCTCAACCTGAGCTTCAAGCTCTCGCTCTTTCTCATCCACCGCTACCTATGCAAGCTTTGCTTCCGTGAGTTTCTTATGCATCTTCTTTGTCTTATTCACTTCAGATGCCAACTGGTTGGACACCTTGGAGCAGATCTAGTTGGCCTGAAGGTTGATAGAGTGCAGTTTTGCTACCTCTTGGTGGAGCCCCGCAATTCCGGTAAGGGGCCGAGCCTGCCATGCCACTTGGGCGAACAGACAGTCGGCGCAGAGAAGATTTGATACAGCTTCTTGAGCGAGGTCCTGCGGGTTTTGGCTGGGAACTTCCCTCAACTTCTCGAGATAAGGGTGAGAAAGCAAGAAGGAAAAAGGTCGGCAGAAGAACTGCTGGAAGGGTCCTTTGGGCGGTCCGAGGAAGGATTTTCTTCCCCTCCGTCAACCCTAGGAGGGCTAGGAATTGATGAATCATGGGAAGCCTGGACGGGCGGAGGAGACGGAGGACGGACAGAGGACGGTGGCCGCTGGCCCGCCGTTGAAGACAGGGGGCAAGAGGTACCCGCGACTGGGGAGGCGTTCACCTCGCCGTGCTGATCGATCACCAGGGACTCACGTGTGCTATCCGAAAAAATGGGGCCGGGCGCGATGGACTTACCGCCCGCGACAGTCAAAGGTGCAACTTGGGAGCTCGGCTCGCCCAGTTTCCTCTTCTTGGGAGAACCATCACCCACCAGCGAGTTTTGCCTTTTCTCTCCAACCTGGACTGGAGAGGGCGCCTTAACGTTCCCAGAAAGGGAGGCCTCCAGTAGATCGGCGGTAGATAACTTCATATTTCCTGAAAAAGCAAAAAGGGAGAATCATAAGAAGCAAAGAGGTTAGGAGGAAAGTGTGAAGAAGACGGTAGAAGGGGAGACCTAATCGAGGGAACAGCTTGGAGCCCGGAGGAGCGCCAAGTAGTTCAGCACAACTAAAAAGAGGAAGCTAGGATAAGACCCCAATGGCGAAATTTTCTCTAGAAGAGGAAGACGTTTCGGGAGAGTCAGATATGGGTTTGGGACACTGTGTCCAATAAAAAGGAAAAATGGCTCTCCTTTCTTTCTGTGTGAATGACGAGGGGTAAGCAGGGTGGACGACGACCCGGAAGTACCGGCGGGCCAAGTAAGATTCAGAGCTAACCTGATAAGGGGCAAACCGTTCTCGGCCCCGCCGGGGTACGAGAACAACCCAACCATGGGTCCCCAGGGATTGAGAATCTGTTTCGAAGAAACAAGAAAAGAGGCAGGGGAATGCACCACATCAACACTACGGCAGAGAATTTCAAAGCACCTCAGATAGGTCTAGGAGCGAGGGTGAAGTTGGCAAGGAGAAACGTTGATATCGCACAGCACTATGGTAAGAAAGCGTGAGAAAGGAATTTTAACGTCGAGATCAAGAAACAAGTATTCATATACAAAGAAGAAGTGGGAGTACTTGGGGTCATTAAACACACGATGTTGCCAAGGGCGATCTTGCCCCCGGCATCCGGTGGTGCGAAGAAGGTCCTCCAATAACGGGAAACAGCAAAGCCCACTAGCCCTGCGGGAAAGGTCAAAAATGGATCCACTGGTAGAAAGCTCTGATGGTTGGTCAAGAATTCCCTTTTAAGGAGCCTCCGAGATGGGAGAAGGGAGAGTGGAAAAGCTTGCCAAGCGATGAACTTTGATTTCCTCCATGGAGGAAAGGGCCCCTGCTGAGGGCATCGTAAAAAATGGAAGAAGAAAGAAGGGATAAAAAACTAACCAGGAAGGGACTGTGAAAGGAGAAGCAAGAAGGGCCGGAGCTTTGAGTTCACAAGATCGGCAAAAGGAACCTGTATGAGAGCCAGGGACGAATATGGGAACAGTTAACAGTAAGTGGTAAATGATGGAAAGAGGAGGAATTTAAAGGCTAGGGAGAATAGCGGTTGGGAAATCATGCCTCGACATGGCAAGATAAAATGAATACTCGAGGGAGTGCGACTCGGATTTCGGGAAGTGGGAACCACGCGTTAAGCGAAAGGTTACAATGGCTGAAGCTCATTGGTTCAAATTCAAACCAACAGGCTCAATTGTGATTTGAAGGGGCATTTTGGGAACAACAGTTGAGGTTCTGTGGATTCACTGGCCTTTGCACTAATTCAGCGCATTGCACGTGGTGCACACGCGTCAAGACATCGTGGACCCCGGCGACCACAACTAAAGCCAAGGCGGGGAAACCAAGCACCATCGCCGCAAGCCCGCTTGTGGACTCGAGTCGCTAAAGGAGCATAGCAAGAAGTTGAAAATGGTTTTTTAAGCTTTAATTACCAAGCCATGTCGGTCGTTATTCTTTGTTATTAGACCATAAGTTTTAGCATTAATTAGCTTCCCATGGTCGTCGCCTTAGTTTTTCTACTTAAAGACACACTTAGGTCTCAAGCTTCGAGCTCGGTGTCTTGTGGACTTGTAGACTGGGCGAGACCCCATGGTCCTTCGCCCAGGAACGCTGGCCTAGGGCGACGAGCAGACTGAGGAATTGGGCCTCCTCCTGGAGGCCGAACTGGCCCATTAGGAGGAGATAGAAGTACCAGGCCAAACCCCACGTCTATAAATGGGGGGCGGGTATCAATTGTAAAGGACTCTTATCTCATTTGAGAAATAACAAGATTGAAATTCAGTTACTTTCTCTCTAAAGCAGTTACGCTCTCATTCACTCTAGGAATCTCAAATCACGTTCCTTACATCTTAGGTACTATACCTCATCTCAATGTTCATGGTTAGAACAAGAATAGACTACGTGACAACATTTCAAATATGAGGCTTATTGGGAAGACATCGAGATTGAAATTGTAAGACCTGGATTTTCAGAACAAGTTAAGTTTCCGACTCACACGTAGAATCAGTGTAAGCGTGACAGGAGTTTGACATTTGAGAAAGATTAATGAAGAAGAAAGTTCAGGAATTGCTTGAGGAATGTTGCGTAGTTGTTTTCGGAGTTAGTGCGAGTCGTCTGCACACCTGCCTTATGGCGAGCGTGTCCAGAATAGGCTATTTCGCTCTTAAAGCAACGTTTTGAGTGAGATTTCGAACTCTCAAAAAATTTAAAGATTCTCTTTATTTTTCCATCGACCAGCGTTTCATTTCGGAACTCTGGATTGTATGCACGATAGGTTTCACTTTTCGGATGTCCGCCGACGCTAATTTCTTTGCTTCGAAACCCTATTTTCGAGCAATGGATGAAGACTTTTTCTATTCGGGACTTCTAACGAAGATTCCGTCCGCGTTGCCAGACTTGTTTCGACATTTCCAATCTTTCTTCAGTAGGGAGTTTTGTCGTCTGAGCATCACAGCAAAAAGTAGTTTTTCGGGGCAGATTAACCGACACCGCTTTTGAGTTTTTCGATATCGTTTTTCCCAAATCCTAGATATTTGTTTTGAGTTCTGGAATTCTGACGCTAGAATCTCTCTTAGAATTCCACGGTGATCGTGCTGCAAAAATCGGAATCGCGAAATTTTCATTTTCCCGCGATTTCGCCCGCCTATAAATAGGCGAAAAAGCAAAAATCCTCTCATTTTCACCATTTGAGGCCGCGAGTTCTTGGGAGAGAAGGGAGGAGAGATTTTCGCGAAACCTTGACCAATCTTCGTGCAGTTCGTCCCTACTTCTAGATATCAAGGTAACTAACACGATTCCTACCTCTGATTGTTGTTTCTGTTGCGTTTCTGAAGTCGTTTCTGTGCTCTAAGTTTTGAGCTTTTTCTAAAATTGTCCGATTTCTCTGATTTCTCGCTTGGGTTATGTTCCTTATGTTCCCCTGAGTCTAAAACCTCTGTCAGTAAACTCTGATTGCGATTCAGTTGTCCAGGATCTGAAAAATTGACTCAAAACTCTTTTTGTCTCACATTTCGAAACTTTATTGTCGTAAAGCTATAATCTGACTTCATGCCTTTAGGATTTGTTGTCACGGATGTCATGAGGATCGTTGCTGTCAAATCTGTTTTCAGAACTGATAACTTTGAAGTTTTGAGCCTTTATTTTGGACCAAAATGCCCCTGCGTAGTCGTATTTCGACCCGATTGTCCGAAAATTGTTCTGACAGTTTCTTTGCCTTAGTTTTACCCTAAAACTACCTTGTAAACTGATTTGATCGAAGTAAAAGAGCCGAAGCTCTTTTCTCCTTATGGTAGTGGGCTATTTCCTAAGGGGGGGGAGTTTTTCGTTTTCGAAAACTTGTCCTTTCGTACCCGTTTGTCGTATTCTGAAGCTTTGATGCTTTGTCTATCGTTTATGTATTGTTTTGCGATCAAACTAATCGATTTTGTTTGAATTCTGCTTTGTTTTCTCCGAGGTTCAGTTGAAGGAACTTTGGAATATTCAGAGCAACTGTTTGAGGACAACCTTGATTTCGAAGTTGGAACAGCTCGAGGTTAGGGCAACTTACATATATATTAGCTATGATTGCATGATAGGCGTCGATAAGTTCGACTTATGCTTTGCTATGATATTAATTATGATGATGGTTTATCATTATAAATGTTTTCATAACTTATGATGTGATGTGGTGTGGAATTGAGCGTTTTGACGCGACTTCGGAGTGGAGATTCATTGATCTGGTGATCTTTGATGTTTCGGGTTGGATGAGCAACCCTAGGCAAGTTCAAATGAGGGGTTTGGGACTTAGCCATTTGTTGGGATTCGTTGGTTTACTTAGACTTTCCCCGGGAAACTCCTTTTGGGTGGTTGGTTTTCGGAAAACCTAGAATGAATAGAATTTTGTAAACTAGAGACTTTGGGAGACTTAGACTTTGAGAAATAAACTCATAACCTGACTAATTCAATTCGAAACGTTTTTACTAAATGAATAGTTATAGGAGAACTAAAGGGGAAAACATTTACGAAAGACGGGGAAAAGTCGACCTTTGTTGTGGGTTTTGGAGAGTTATCAGAATTGGGGAAAGCCACTAAGGTGAGCTATGGTGATGATTGAGAGTCATCGAGTACTCTAGTACTCTTGGGGAGTGTTGTGGAGCCGTGTTGTATTGACCGACACCTAGTGCTCTTGTTGTTTGGGCTGTGTTGTATTGACCGACACTAGACCCTTGTGTGTTCTTGTTGGAGTTGTGTTGTATTGACCGACACTTACTCCGAGTTGTGTTGTATTGACCGACACTAACTCATTGGGTTATTTGAGATTGGGTTGTGCGCTAGACACTTTCGTGGTAAGGACGATTCGTTGTTTGGCTAACCACGTTGCATTCAATCGGGTGAATAACGGGAATGGTTCACCTGTGCATATCATGGTGAATAACGGGAATGGTTCACCTTGCATAAATGATGAATAACGGGAATGGTTCATCATACGGTGAATAACGGGAATGGTTCACCAAGGATGAATAACGGGAATGGTTCATCCAGGATGGATTTCATCCAGGATGGATAACGGGAATGGTCCATCCATAGTGAAGAACGGGAATGCTTCACTTGTGGCGAACGGGAACGCGTCACAAATCCGGATTCATATTGTGCATTTCACGCATACATTCATGCTGACTGAGACTGTGTGCTGTTTGTTATTGAAGCAATGTTAGAGCCATAACATGCTAGGATTACTTATATGCTTATATAACAACTTATATATATACCCCGTCACATGTTGAGTGTATATGTACTTATTGCTGTGAGTTGACCCTAGCGCCTTGGCTTTGTTTGTATGTTTGTGTTTGGGCGGTCGGCCTGCTGCCAGATGTCGATGGTCGACTGGTTCTCGACGGTCTCTCCCTCGGGGGGGATCAGATATGAGCTGCTGGATCGGGATGCCCCCACCGTTTGGGTGATCGATGTAGCTGGTCACCGGGCGACGTATCGGGGAAGGGTCATGGAGGACCGGACTGACGAGCGTGGACGACTGACGAAAGGAGTTCTATGGCGCATAGAGTTGAGCTTCAACTTGCCGACTTCAGATCGTTGTGGGTTTGGCACTGGGAGGTTAGGTTTGGGCAGGCGTCATGTTTTGTGTAGAGCTCTGATTCGTTTTGCTTTTGGGATCGGGTAGGTTTCCGACGCATGACTTTTCGTGTGGTTCTCTTACTGAGGGATCACAGTGAGTCAGTTGGACCATAGGGGTCTTTGCTTAGGCCATATTGAGGCCAACTTTCTCCTAGTGGTTTGTAATTATAATTTTCTCACTTACACTTCTGGGTCTGTATATATTTGCCTACGGGCACACTGCTTTGGAGTCACTGCGAGTGCGCGTGACATGGAGTGCAGCTGAGGCTGTACATGTATATATGTTGTATATCGGTTAGTTTAGTAGTTGGGTTTTGTCTTTACTTCCTTATCGTTTTGATTTAAAGGAAAGAAAACGAAAAAAAATTACCTGTTTTCCGCGTAAAGATTATTTTGGTTACTAAAGTGACACCTGGAAATCGGGGTGTTACAAAATTTATGGTAAAACAGGGGTGAGAGAAAATTGGGAATCAAGAAAAGCATTGACGACTTGGAAAAGGAAGACTTTCAAGGCCTTTTTTTTATAAGCAATGGAATTATATTGAATAGAAGTACAAGGGGTACTTCAATCCAAATACAAGATATTAGAGAAAGAAAACAACAAGCTAGATAAAAGAAAAAAATACAAGACAACAACCCTACAAAGACAAATACTACCCACCCCCACTTCCTTGAGAATAGACAATATAAAAGGGGCCTCATTAAAACCTTATTAGGATAAAACCCCCTTGGGAAAACCTAGAAAGGAAAAAGAGTACCCATTTTATAAAGTCAAGAGGAAAATCCAAAGAATTTTATAATAAGTAATAAACCTCATCCTAAAAACCACCCCATAACCAAATACCAGCCCTTCCAATTGCATAGCCTCCAACAAATAAGAAACTAGAAGTCCATTCCAATCATGCTCCTAATTAATTCAAAGCAAACAAGTCACTTTCTCACTATGGCAATGACGGCACCAGTAGACAGATTGCAGACCAACCAATTGACAAATCACAATTCCAAACCCACTAAAGTTGGATAATACAAGAACATGGGTCCATAAGTCATTCAAATAACGAGCTTCTGAAATCCTTTACCATAAATGACAGCCAGAGCCAAGCCTTCCACTGGATAATGCCTAGCAAATTGTTCCAATCAGGAACCTCATTGGAGAACACCAACCTATTTCTCACACACCACACGGTCCAAACCACTAACCCCCAAATTGCCCACCAAGCCCGACACTGCTTCAGATTCCTACTGCCATGGACAAATTGCAGAAAATGCAGTTGAGGATCACAAGGTAAAACAGAATTAAATCCAAGCCAGTGGAAAACTGAGTACCAAATAGGTGAAATTTTCCTGCAGCAAAACATGAGATGTTCTACATCCTCCACTGAATCACCACAAAAACAAAACATGAGATGTTCTACATCCTCCATTGAGTCATCACAAAAAAGGCAAGCAGAATCAGAATCAATTAATTGGATCCCCCTCCGAATAAGGTTTGGTTTGAATGCTTCCCCAAAAAAATTTCCAAATAAAAGCTTTCACTGTTGAAGGAGCATATATTTTCCATAGAAGCTTAAATGCAGAGTATGATCAGAACTTGATGTCCCAGTAATCAGAGAATATGCTGATCTAACTGAGTAGCCACCACAAACATCGTCCTTCCAAATCCATTTATCCACAGAATCATGGCGCAAAGGAACCTGGTTGACAGTGTTTAAGATTTCAGATACCCAGGCTTGCTCCCATTCCCGCAGATCCCTGTGCCAAGACAAGCTCCAAACCCACTTGTTATCATCCCAACGACCCATATCTGATATCATACAGAGTTGTTGGGTAGAAAGCCTGAAGAGCCTATCAAACTGCACTGCGAGAGGGCCATTACCAACCCAGGAATCCTGCCAGAATCGAATCGTAGAGCCATCACCAATTTTCTTCACAATAGACTCACCAAACAAATTACCAGCCGGGGGCTCGAAGCAAGTCCTCAAAAGGTCTTTCCACCAAATAGAAGCAGAAGACAAAGGAACATCACTGATCATCCCGTTAAGCACGTTATATTTAGAGCGAACAATGCGAGCCCATAAGCTTTGATCTCCAGTACACAATCTCCATCTCCATTTAGCAAGCAATGCTTTATTGAAATCCCCCCAGCGTTTTACCCCTAAACCACCCAAATATTTAGGTGTACATATAGTACCCCACTTTATTTGGAGTTGTTTGGACAGATGGTTGATTAATGAGGAGTTGTTGAGGGATCTGGATGGAGCCTGCCAATCTGCAGAGAATTGGGGGCTTTCTAATCACAGGGTTGCATCTCTCTCCATGGGATCGGTTGATTTTGGTCCCAAGCCCTTCAGGTTCTATAATACCTGGATGTTGGAGGAGGACTTTAACTCCCTTGTTAAGTCTTGGTGGGATTCTCCTCTGGTGGTGGGGTGGGCAGGTGCTTCACTTCATGATAAGCTGAAATCGTTGAAGAAGGAGATCAAAAAGTGGAAGGGGAGTAGAGCATCAATGACCACTGAACGAATTTCTAATCTTGAACTTGAGCTACAGGGAGTTATGGACCAGATGCTGAGGGATGGCACCTCAAGCTCGTTGAGAGCGCAAAGGTTGAAAGTTCTCGACGATTTGTGGAATGCGTTCAGGGTGGAGGAATGCAGGTGGAGACAGAAAGCTCGATCTCGATGGGCCAAGGAAGGTGATAGGAATTCTGCTTTTTTTCACAGTCAGTGTAAACGCCGGATGGAAAAACAGAACATCACAAAATTGCAGGTGGGGGATGTAGAACTGGAGGATGCTGCAGAAATCAAAATGGCTATTTTTCATCACTTCAAATCATTCTTTACTAGCCGAGCTAAAGTAAGGCCAAGAATCACTTGTTCGAGTATGCACAAGCTGTCTCGCTCAGAGCAGGAGGAACCGGAACGGGAATTTTCTAAGGATGAAATTTGGGCAGTAATCAAATCATTCGATGGGAACAAAGCCCCGGGACCCGATGGGTTCAATCTGAATTTTTTTCAGGAATACTGGAATCTGGTGAGGGGCGATGTGTGTAACCTGTTTGAAGATTTTCACAGGACCGGTAAGATCTCTAGAGGGATGAATGCAGCATTCATAACTTTGATTCCCAAGACAAAAAGTGTTGTGTCTTTGTCACATTATAGGCCCATAAGTCTAATTGGTAGCACATACAAACTTATTGCAAAAGTTTTGGCAGCTAGATTGCAGAAAGTTATGCCTAATCTACTTTCGCAGAATCAGTTTGCCTTCACCAAAGGCCGACAAGCTGCTGATTGTAATCTCTTGGCAAACGAGGTAGCTGATTTCCTTGCAAAGAGAAATGAAGGAGGCTTATTGCTCAAAGTTGACTTGGTCAAAGCATATGACCAAGTGGACTGGGAATTTCAAATTAACATCCTTCAAGAGATGAATTTCGGTGTGAAATGGGTATCATGGATGAAAAACTATATTTCCTCAACGTCCTTAGCTATCCTTGTAAACGGGTCTCCCACTGATTTCTTTTCCATTGAGAAGGGCCTACGTCAAGGGGACCCCTTTCCCCACTTCTATTTAGTTTATGTGTTAACGGACTTTCCTGTCTTCTGAATCAATTGCTGGGAGCGGAAAATTATTGTGGTGTGAAAATTAGCAGGAATCTAGTTGTAAATCATTTTCTCTTTCTAGATGACACACTCTTGAAAAGCTAAGAGGCAAAGCCCGGTCCTGGAATTCCAAATTCGTCTCGCTTAGTGGTCGCTTGGTATTGTTAAAATCAGTATTGTTTTCAATTCCTCTCTATCTAATGGCAGTTTTCAAGGCTCCAAAAGGTGTGGTGGCTGAAGTTGAGAAGACCATGTGTGCGTTCCTTTGGGGCCGTGATCAGGGGAGGAATAAGGTGAACTGGATTGGCTGGTGTTGGGTCCAGGTGGGCCAGCATCCTGCCTGCAGGTAGCATTCGAAACGGGGCGCTGTCTGCTACGCTATAAGAAATAACGTTGCGCCCTCACTAACACCAATTGGTTTTGGCGTAGTGGTAAGCGCGTGATCCTACAAGTGGTATCAGAGCCAGGTCCCGTGTTCGAATCCCACGGAAGGCATGCTGTGCAGCTAGTTTGGCTGGCAGGTGCTGGGGGGGGGATTGTTGGGTCCAGGTGGGCCAGCATCCTGCCTGCAGGTAGCATTCGAAACGGGGCGCTGTCTGCTACGCTATAAGAAATAACGTTGCGCCCTCACTAACACCAATTGGTTTTGGCGTAGTGGTAAGCGCGTGATCCTACAGCTGGGAGCAAATATGCTTAAACAAAGAAGCTGGAGGACTTGGACTAGGATTCATTGAATGAAAAAATAGGGCTCTGTTATTGAAATGGGTCTGGAGGTATGGAAGGGAGGCTGATAGTTTGTGGAGGGTGTTTATAGTGGAAAGGTATGGGTATGACATGAACTCCTTACTCTGGCACAAGGAACCAATTCCCTCGATATCAAGGTCCAAAGTACTTCAAGATGTCATGCGTGTTTTGATGGATGATCATCTGATGTCAGTGTGCTTCAAGGAGAGTCTTCTTTTTTCAGTTGGAGACGGGAAGCGAGTAAGCTTCTGGAATGATTCGTGGGCCAGTGATCTTACCTTGAGTAACTCATTCCCAAGGTTATATGCTATGAGTCAAAACAAGATGGCAAAGATTGCGGATGTGGGTGTATTTCGCGGCAGTAAATGGCAATAGTCCCTCTCTTTTCGAAGAGCTTTATTTTCATGGGAGGAGGAGATTTATACCCAATTCTGTGCGATAATTAATGGCATCATACCAGCTACTGGCAGCCCTAATCACATTCTTTGGAGTCTAAATCAAAAGGGTATCTTCTCAGTGAAAGATATATGCCTGTGGCATGAAGGACTGGTATTCTCTACACATGATTGGCAAGTGCCCAAGGCCATTGCTAATCTAATTCCCCCAAAGGTGTCCCTGTTTCTTTGGCAGGCTAAAAGAAATAAAATTGCCACAAGAGCAAATCTTCAAGCAAGGGGAATTGACCTAAATGGATCTTCTCTATGTCTGTTCTACGATGAGGTTAGTGAATCCTCTTCTCACCTATTTTTACATTGCTCTCACATTTGGAGTTTATGGTGTGCTATCCTATTGAGGGAAGGTACTTCTTGGGTTATACCTTCGTCTTTATCCGGCCTTATACTTGAATGGGAATTCATTCCAAAACACTTTGATAAGACTCTTTGGAATTTGATCCCTTACTCCATGGCTTGGACAATTTGGATTGAGAGGAATAATGTTTGCTTCAACCAAAAAAATTTCAACAATGAGGAGGTTTTGGATATGCATCTGCTCCATATTGGAAGGTGGACAAAATCGCTGCTAAAACAGAGATCCTACAGCATTGATCAAATTTCAAGAAACTTTAAGCACATCAGGTTTCCTGCAAAATTACCTAGTCCACGGTTTGCATCCTGGTCTCCTCCTGATGCGGGCTTAGTTAAAATTAACGTCGATGGGGCTGCTAGAGGGTGCCCCGGGTCGAGTGGTATTGGTGGTATTTTGAGAAACAACAAGAATGAAATTTTGGGCTTTTTCTCTAAAAACACGGGTGTTGGCTTTGCTTTTGAGGCGGAGGTCTGGGCAATTCATGAAGCACTAAAATTTTGTGTAAATAGAGTGATTCTTCTTTGGCGTGGGTTGGGTGAACAATCGGGGCAACAGACCATGGAAATTGATCAATGGACTGAACCAAATTGATTTGTGGTTAGTGCAAGTGAATTGCTTGAAAGTGAATCATATTTTCCGGGAAGCAAATGGTGAGGCAGACAAACTGGAAAAAATCGGTTACATTCATTTTCAACACCCACTAAGAGTTTATAAAAAGAGAGGTAAAATAGGGGAATGGAAGAAAGCGTACTATTAATCAGGCAAATGCGACCACCGAAGGAAAGAGATCTGCTCCTCCACTTTGATAATCTCTTCCTGATTTTAGTAAGAATAGAATTCCAGAAATCAATCCTTCGGGGGTTGCCACCAACTTGCGATCCCAAATAAAGAAAGGGCAGCTTCATCAATTTACAATTCAAAATTGCAGATAGAATCTGTAGGTCCCTCCCCTCAACCGCAATACTGTAACGCCCCGATTTCTCGAGTGTCACACAGTAACCAATTAATCTAATTTTCGTAAAGAATTTTTGTTGATTCAATTATTAATCTTGAATTAATGACAAAAGTTCTAATATTGCGAAACTCTTAAAAACTATACCAAATTAACTTGCGGAATACATAAAAGCCAATGCGAAATCAAATTCATTAAACAACGGAAATGTATAAAATATTTATCCCAAAAGAAACCTCATTATAAATTATATTAAGTGGAAGGAAAATATCCAACTGAAAGGTAAACTAAATAGCTCAACGCCCACCCGATACTATCAACCCAGAAGAAGAAGTACAAGTCACTCAACCCAACCCTAGTCATTCCGGAGCATGTCCTCCATGAAGTCTTCAAGTCCACATAGATGCCCCCTTGACCATTCTGGAACTGCCGCTTGGTCCTTGCAGTGAAGCTCCGGGACCACAGCTCATCGTCGGATGGGTTAATCTCATTCCAAGGATCGTCGGTCACCTTGGGAAGCTCTTCCTCTGGCTCTAGTTCGGACTCCTCATCATCGTGGCTCAACTTCCAGGAAGTCACCATGATCATAGCCAACACCATCTACCCCCCCACATATAACAAATAAACAAGTAGCGCAAGGGTCAGGTCGACAGAAATAATAATAACAAAATCGACAGTACACAATATAAGTACGTTATATGTCTTTTATGGGAATAAAGTCAGTTAGTCAGTTACTAACGAAATCTCACATCACACAACCCACCAAACCTTCCTTGGCCAATCACATACATCCGCAAATGTACAAATCACGTGAAGCTGCAATACTTCACAAAATCTCATGGTGATCGTAGTCAACCAAATCACGTGGAGCCGCAATGATCCACAAAATTCTCCCTCGCGTGCAAGCCCATCGTTCTCATGGACCATAGTCTACACCGACCTATGTTCCACTAATCACATTTTCACTTTTTACTTGCAAGCGAGTTATTTCTCTTTCTCTTATGTTGAGGCTCTAAGTCAAGTCTTCCTAGAGTCTTTTATACTCATCACAAAACTAAAGATAGCAACACAACATTCACAGTGCACAAAAGGGGATTACGGCTAGGTGAGCGACCCTTTTGTACAAATAACCAATTAAACAGTGTGAAATCTTTTAAGAATAGCCATATACATAAAAACATGCGTATTATGTCACAACAACACCACAAGGCAAGTACCAAGGCTCATGAAATCAAGCTTAACAACATATAACTCACAGAATCTCCTAAACACATGTTCCTAAACAAAACTTCAAAACATTTTCGCAACTCAACATATTGACAGCAGAAACAACTTTCACAAAAACAGAGCCACAGAATGTATCTTTCAACCAAAAATCACGTATGATACCTTTCTGGAAAGCTATTTTAAATATCTACAACTCTCTAGTTAAACACTAGTTCATTTGAGTCCCATAATTAGGTTATATTAGGCCTTAAAGCTTACTGTCCGGAACAGGAAAGACAGCAAGTGTAACAGTTACTAAAAACGACCCCCAGATCACATTACTAAACCAAAAATTATGATTTTTATATGTCTGGAAAGCTATTTCGAAAATCTACAACTTTCATTTTAATCACGTTTTTATTTGACGACCATAAATAGGTACAAAGGGGCACTGAAGTCCACTGTCCAGTACAGGAAACTGGCAGCGAAACTCCGACCTCTAGTTTAAGCTATAAACCAATTCAGCCAAAGGCTTTAAGCTATGTTCCAGCAATAAAAATCAAATCACATAGGTCTCATATCATAATAGTACAGCAAGCAAACCTTCAATCCAAACCCTCATGCGAACCCTCAACAATCAAGATTCTTCACAACCACACATAGCAACAAGTCCCTAACAAACTACCCAAGTCCTAGGACCAGCCCTTACCTTGTTTTAGAGCTTGAAAATAGAAAGAAAGAAGATGGTTCTCCTGCTGTCCAAACCTCCTTGCCTTGCTCTCGGTCTCTCCCTCTTCCACTCGCGATCTCTCTCCCTCTCGCAAGCTCTCTCTCGCGCGCGCGTCGTGAGTGGTGGTGGCGGCTTAGGCGGCGGCGCTCCTCTTCTCTCTCAAGCTCTATCTTCTCTCTTTTCCTCTGGTTTCTAACGTGAAATAGTGTGGGTGCAACTTCTGTTTTCTGATTCTTAGAAAATAGGGTTTTCCCCCCCTCTTGATGTAACACCCCGATTTGCAGGTGTCACTTTAGTTACCAAAAATAAACTTTACGCGGAAAACAGTAATTTTTTTTCCGATTGATTCCTTTAAAACAAAGCGATAAGAAGTAAAGACACAACCCAACAACTAACTAACTGATATACAAATATATACACAAGTACAGCCTCAGCTGCACTCTCCCGTCACGCGCACCCGCAGTGACTCCAAAGTAGTACGCCCGTAGGCAAATATGAACAGACCCAGAAGTGTGAGTAAGAAAGTTTATAATTACAACCCACTAGGAGAAAGTCGGCCTCAAAATGGCCTAAGCAAGGACCCCTACGGTCCGACTGACTCACTGTGATCACTCAGTAAGAGAACCACACGCAAAGTCATGTGTCGGGAACCTACCCTTGAAGGTGTGAAAAACGACTAGAAGGGGGGGTTGAATAGCGTTTTCAATATAAAAACTTTCCCCTTAAGATTTAAAGTAAATCTTTTCGGTTTCTCTAAGATAGATGGTGCAGCGGATAAAGATAGAGAGAAGAGAAAGGCACACAAGTATTTTATCCTGGTTCACTTGATAAATCCCTCAAGCTAATCCAGTCCACCCGTTAAGGTGATTTCTTCCTTCTTAGAATGAAGGCAATCCACTAATCAGATAATTGTTACAACTGCACTTGAAACCTACAAGTGACTAACAATACACTGACTTAGCTATCACTAAGATTCACTCTCTTAGTCTTCTCTAGGATCCGATCAACCTTGATCTCCTAAAGGAATCACCACTAAGATTCACTCTCTTAGTCTTCTTAAGGATACTGACCTACCCGGTCCCTTAAGGAAAATCAAACAACTGTTTGAGGTTGGTGTTTACAAAGGTTTGCTTCTAAATAAGCTGAGTGTAAACTAAATAAGAACAGATGAAGAAAGTAGAGGCTGAATCTTTTCTTGTATTGCAGCTCTTGATTTTTCTCTTCTCAGTCTTTCTTCTTTTCTTCAGCCTTTTATAGTCCAAGGTGCAAAGGATATTTCTGTTGAGAGAATATGACCGTTGGAGGGCATTTCTGGAACTTCCAGAACCTGCAGTGGCTGAACTTTGGTAGGTAGGCATTTCAGAATAGTACACTGCTCTTGTACTTCTCGATAGAGACCTTTGCCTTTAACCATTGACCTCTGATCAGAGTTATGCTTCGTGTTGGAACTTGTGAAGCTTGGTGATCAGAGTCAGAGGGATGCTTGGATCCTCTGACCTTCGTAACTTCTGCTTCTGGACCTTCAGAGCTTCTGAACCTTCAGAGCCTCTGGTCCCTCAGAGCTTCTGGTCTTCAGATCTTCTGATCCTCAGATCTTCTGATCCTCTGATCTTCTGATCCCATGATCTTCAGATCCTCTGATCCTCAGATCCTCTGATCTTCAGATCCTCTGATCTTCTGAACTTCTGACGAATATATCTTCTGGTGTCAGAATCAGAACCTGTTTGTCAAAACACTCAAGACAAACATTAGAGTATCATAGTTGTTCATCCACAAATAAATACTTGTTATCATCAAAACATAGAGTTGTACCACATGACCAAATCTTGATCTAACAATCTCCCCCTTTTTGATGATGACAAAACCATGTATTTTGATGAACAACTCTAAACAAATAAACTGAATACACTCAGAGTATAAGGTATCAGAGTTAAAACTTATCCTGATGTGTATAGTTTATCTTGCTCCTTCTGAATCCAAGTCTCGTGCTTGATTCTGAGCTAAGCTCCCCCTGAATCTAATACTTAATATCAACGTTAGTAAAGTCTAGATTCTGAGCTAAATGATGTAGGAGTTGAGTTGTCAAGATACTATAAGTTCTCCCCCTTTTTGTCATAAGCAAAAAGAATGAAGGTGGGAAAAAAATAGTAAGAGCATAAGACGAAATACTCCCCCTCAGAAGGAACACCAAGGGATACTTGGCTGCTGATTAGTGTATCTTCTGATGAGAGCAGAAGTGTGGTTCTGGTGACATCTCCGTTCTGGAAAAAATTCCATCTTCAGATGCTTCAGAATGACAAGCTATGAAACTACTCTTCTTCTGATGACGCAAGTCAGAAGTTGTAGTAGCATCTTCTGATGTTGTTGCTTCTGGTTCGTCAAGTTCTGAGTCTTTGTTACTTTCTGAACCGGTCATGCTCATCTCTACAAGCTTTTTCAGCTAGCTTTGACTTGACCAAATCTTACTCTACTGATGCCTCCAAGATCAACTTCACCTTCAGGTTCAAGTTTTGGATCTTGGGACATATGCCTTTCTCCCGTCATGTGTTGCTTGCATCCACTGTCCAGGTTCCATGGTTGGAGTTTCGATGGACCTATTGAAGATATCTGCAACATATATAATCTTATCCCTAGGTACCCACTTTCTGGGTCCTTTCTTGTTAGTTAGCCCAGAAGTTCTGACAACTTTGGGTCTTTCAACAGGATAATATACAGGAATTTTTGCATGATATTTAGACATGGAGAAAGATCCCTTTATAAGAGGAGGTTTAGCAGCTTCAGCAGGTACAGGGTCAGGCAATATGGTACCAGAGGGAACAAAGCATTCATACAAGGATTTAGCTTTAGACACAGAAGGCTCATTTCTAATTGGTTTAGAATAGCCAATGCCACGCATTCCATTTCTGCTCACGCCATAGATCAATGAAGCCATCAAGCTTCTATCTACGCTTTTAGCCAGGAATCTTTGAAAAGATTTTTCATACTTAGATTCATGCTTACTATCATAGGCATCGCAGGCAATAACTTCTTCTAACTTAGCAATTTGATTCTTAAGCACAGAGTTAGAATTAATCAAAGCATGATTATCATTTTTCAAATCAGAAATGATTTTCTCATGTTCAACAGAAGTTTCAGAGGCAGCAGAGAAATTCTTTTTCAACCTTTTATGCTTAGTCAAGAGAGAGTTATATTTATCCATAATTTCAGACAAAGCATCTTTGAGTTCAGAAGTTGAGAAAGAATCAAATACCTCATTTTCATCGTCAGAGTCTGGATCTCCTTCTGATTCTGAGTCAGAGTCAACAGCTTCCTTTGACTCTGCTCCTTTGTCTTTGACAATAGCTATGAGTCCTTGGACTTCACCATCAGAGTCAACATCCTCTGATTCTGATTCATCAAAAGTCACCATCAGACTTTTCTTTGGTTTGAAATGCTTCTTTGACTTTTCGTCCTTTGATGAACCTTTGTATTTGCTCTGCCTGTGCTTCCAGATGCAGTTGAACTTTCTGGATATCAGAGTCAGCTCATTTTCATCAGAATCTTCTGATGCTTCTTCAGATTCTTCTGCTGCTGCTTGGAGAGCCTTAGCCTTTTCAGATTTGGATTTCAAGGCAATAGACTTCTTCTTGTGATCTTGATGTTCAGCACGCTTTAGTTCATGACACTTCAGTATGCTGATGAGTTCTTCTAAACTCATATGCTCAACATCTCTTGTAAGCTCTATTGAAGTCACTAAAGGCATCCAGCTTTCAGGAAGACTTCTGATGACCCTTATGACATGATCTTTTGTAGTGTAGCTTTTGTTGAGAGGTCTTATTCCAGCTACGAGCAACTGAAGTCTGGAAAACATATCCTCAATGGATTCGTCAGGTTCCATTTGGAAGGATTCATACTGCTTGATTAGAGACAACGCCTTTGTCTCTTTCACTTTCTTGTTTCCTTCATGAGACATCTGCAAGGATTCAAAGATGCCCTTGGCGGAATCACGATCAGTAATTTTCTCATATTCTTCATATGAAATGGCACTTTGCAGAATAGATCTTGATCTGTGATGATCTCTGAATTCCTTCTTTTGATCTTCACTCATCTTCACCCTTGGGATCTTTACACCATGTTCATCAACAGGAGGGGTGTATCCATCAACAACAAAATCCCAAAGATCAGGATCAAAGCCAAGAAAGAAGCTTTTGATTCTGTCTTTCCAGAAATCAAATCTCTGACCATCAAAGATAGGTGGTCTTGCACTGTATTGATATTTGCTTGTAGTAGTGGTGGAATCCATGAGTTTTTCACACTGGCCCGGATCTACTGAACACTGTTAAGTGTGGTAATCAGAACTTGCGCTCTGATACCAATTGAAGGTGTGAAAAACGACTAGAAGGGGGGGTTGAATAGCGTTTTCAATATAAAAACTTTCCCCTTAAGATTTAAAGTAAATCTTTTCGGTTTCTCTAAGATAGATGGTGCAGCGGATAAAGATAGAGAGAAGAGAAAGGCACACAAGTATTTTATCCTGGTTCACTTGATAAATCCCTCAAGCTAATCCAGTCCACCCGTTAAGGTGATTTCTTCCTTCTTAGAATGAAGGCAATCCACTAATCAGATAATTGTTACAACTGCACTTGAAACCTACAAGTGACTAACAATACACTGACTTAGCTATCACTAAGATTCACTCTCTTAGTCTTCTCTAGGATCCGATCAACCTTGATCTCCTAAAGGAATCACCACTAAGATTCACTCTCTTAGTCTTCTTAAGGATACTGACCTACCCGGTCCCTTAAGGAAAATCAAACAACTGTTTGAGGTTGGTGTTTACAAAGGTTTGCTTCTAAATAAGCTGAGTGTAAACTAAATAAGAACAGATGAAGAAAGTAGAGGCTGAATCTTTTCTTGTATTGCAGCTCTTGATTTTTCTCTTCTCAGTCTTTCTTCTTTTCTTCAGCCTTTTATAGTCCAAGGTGCAAAGGATATTTCTGTTGAGAGAATATGACCGTTGGAGGGCATTTCTGGAACTTCCAGAACCTGCAGTGGCTGAACTTTGGTAGGTAGGCATTTCAGAATAGTACACTGCTCTTGTACTTCTCGATAGAGACCTTTGCCTTTAACCATTGACCTCTGATCAGAGTTATGCTTCGTGTTGGAACTTGTGAAGCTTGGTGATCAGAGTCAGAGGGATGCTTGGATCCTCTGACCTTCGTAACTTCTGCTTCTGGACCTTCAGAGCTTCTGAACCTTCAGAGCCTCTGGTCCCTCAGAGCTTCTGGTCTTCAGATCTTCTGATCCTCAGATCTTCTGATCCTCTGATCTTCTGATCCTCTGATCTTCAGATCCTCTGATCCTCAGATCCTCTGATCTTCAGATCCTCTGATCTTCTGAACTTCTGACGAATATATCTTCTGGTGTCAGAATCAGAACCTGTTTGTCAAAACACTCAAGACAAACATTAGAGTATCATAGTTGTTCATCCACAAATAAATACTTGTTATCATCAAAACATAGAGTTGTACCACATGACCAAATCTTGATCTAACAACCCTGTCCCAAAAGAAAGACGAATCAGAGCTCTACACAAAATATGACGCCTGCCTAAACATACCCTTCCATTACTGCTCACATAACCGAGTCCACAGCGAACTGAAGACGACAAGTTGCAGCTCAGCTCCATGCGTCGTAAAGCTCCTTTCGTCAGACGTCCACACTCGTCAGTCCGGTCCTCCATCTCAAACCTGATTCCCCCCGAGGGAGAGACCATCGAGAACCAGTCGGCTATCGACATCTGGCAGCAGGCCGACCGCCCAAACACAAACATACAAACAAAGCCAAGGCGCTAGGGTCAACTCACAGAAATAAGTAGATATACACTCAACATGAGATAGGGGGTATAGATATATGTTGATATATACATATATAAACAATCCTAGCATGTTATGGCTCTAACAATGCTTCAATAAACAAATAGCACACAATTCAAGTCAGAATGAATGTATGCGTGAAATGCACAATATGATCCGGATTTGTGACGCGTTCCCGTTCGCCACAAGTGAAGCATTCCCGTTCTTCACTAGGGATGAACCATTCCCGTTATTCATCCTGGATGAACCATTCCCGTTATTCATCCTTGGTGAACCATTCCCGTTATTCACCATATGATGAACCATTCCCGTTATTCGTCATTAATGCAAGGTGAACCATTCCCGTTATTCACCATGAAATGCACAGGTGAACCATTCCCGTTATTCACCCGATTGATGCAATATGGTTAGCCAAACATCGAATCGTCCTCACCACATAAGTGTTTAGCTCACAACCCAATCTCAACAACCCAAGAGTTAGTGTCGGTCAATACAACACAACTCGGAGTAAGTGTCGGTCAATACAACACAACTCCACCCACCAGAGTACACAAGGGTCTAGTGTCGGTCAATACAACACAGCCCAAACAACAAGAGCGCTAAGTGTCAGTCAATACAACACGGCTCCAACAACAAGATAACCCAAGGGATTAGTGTCGGTCAATACAACACAACCCCAACAACAAAACCCAAAATCAAAGCCAGAGTCAGTGCCGGTCAATACAGCACGACTCGAACAACACACCCAAGAGTACTAGAGTACTCGGTGACTTTCAATCATCACCATAGCTCACCTTAGTGGCTTTCCCCAATTCCAATAACTCTCCAAACCCACAACAAAGTCGACTTTTCCCCGTCTTTCGTAAATATTTTCCCCTTCAGTTTCCCTATGCTTAAACATTAATAAAAATTGTTTCAATTCGAATTAGTCAAGTTATGAGTTTATTTCTCAAGTCTAAGTTTCCCAAGTCTTTAGTTTTCAAAGCTCTATCATTCTAAGTTTTTAAAGATCAACCACCCAAAATACATTTCCCGGGGAAAGTCTAAGAATTCCAACAAATACCAACAAAGGGCTAAGTCTCAAACCCCACATTTGGACTTGCCTAGGGTTGTTCATCCAACCCGTAATATCAAAGATCACCAGATCAATGAATCTCCACTCCGAAATTGCGTCAAAACGCCCAATCCAACAAAAACACAACATCACAAGTTATGGAAAAGCATCATAACATCAACTCATCATCATAAACAACATCAGATAAAGCATAAGTCGAATTTATCGACGCCTATCATGCAATCATAGCTAATATAGTAAGTTTCCCAAACCTCGAGCTGATCCAGCTTCGAAATCACAAGCTCCTTCACTCAAGTGCTCTGAACCTTCCAAAGTTCCTTCAACTGAACCTCGGAGAAAACAAAGCAGAATCCACACAAAATCGATTAGTTCGATCGCAATACAATACATAAACGATAGACAAAGCATTAAAGCTTCAGAATACGACATCCGGGTACGAAAGACAAGTTTTCGAAAACGAAAAACTTCCCCCCCCCCCCCTAAAGGAATAACCCACGGCCTCAAAGGAAAAAGGGCTTCGGCTCTTTTTCTTCGATCAAATCTGTTTACAAGGTAGTTTTAGGGTAAAACTAAGGCAAAGAAACTGTCAGAACAATTTTCGGACAATCGGGTCGAAATACGGCCATTCAGGGGCGTTTTGGTCCAAAATAAAAGCTCAAAACCTCAAAGTTATCAGTTCTGAAAAAAAAATTTACAGCAATGATCCTAACGACATCCGTGACAACAAATCCTAAAGGCACGAAGTCAGATTATGACTTTTCGACAATAAAGTTTCGAAATGTGAGACAAAAAGGGTTTTGAAACAGTTTTTCAGATCTTGGACAACTCGATCGAAATCGGCGATTACAGACAGAGGTTTTAGACTCATGGGAACGTAAGGAACATAACCCAACCAAGAAATCAGAGAAATCGGACAATTTTACAAAAAGCTCAAAACTGTGAGCACAGAAACGACTTCAGAAACGCAACAGAAACAATAATCAGAGGTAGGATTCATGCTAGTTACCTCAATACCTAGAAGTAGGGACGAACTGCACGAAGATTGGTCAAGTTTTCGCGAAACTCCTCTTCTCCCTTGCTCCCTTGAACTCGCGGCCCTTGAGGAAAGAAATGGAGAGATTTTTGCTTTTTCGCCTATTTATAGGCGGGTGAAATCGCGGGAAAATGAAAATTTCGCGATTCCGATTTTTGCAGCACATTCACCGAGAAATTCTAAGAGAGATTCTGGCGACAGATTTCCAGAACTCAAAACAAATGTCTAACATTTGGGAAAAACGATATCTAAAATCCCAAAAGCGGTGTAAGTTAATCTGTCCCGAAAAACTACTTTTTGTTGTGATGCTCAAACGACAAAACTTTGTAATGGAGAAAGATTGGAAATGTCGAAAAAAATCTGGCAACGTGGACGGAATCTGCGTTAGAAGTCCCGAATAGAAAAAAGTCTTCATCCATCGCTCAAATCTAGGGTTTCGGAGCAAAGAAATAAGCGTCGTCGGACTTCCGAAAAGTGAAACCTATCGTGCGTACAGTCCAGAGTTCTGAAATGAAACGCTGGTCGAAGGAAAAATAAAGAGAATCTTTAAATTTTCCAAGGATTTGAAATATCGCCTAAACATTGCTTTAAAAGCGAAATTAGC
The DNA here is from genome assembly GCF_012489685.1 of Lotus japonicus. Taxonomy (NCBI): domain Eukaryota; kingdom Viridiplantae; phylum Streptophyta; class Magnoliopsida; order Fabales; family Fabaceae; genus Lotus; species Lotus japonicus. The sequence continues at coordinate 28,198,439 of NC_080041.1, read as the reverse complement.
CAATTCCGGACACGCTCGCCATAAGGCAGGTGTGCAGACGACTCGTACTAACTCCGAAAGCAACTACGCAACATTCCTCAAGCAATTCCTGAACTTTCTTCTTCATTAATCTTTCTCAAATATCAACCTCCTGTCACGCTTACACTGATTCTACGCGTGAGTCGGAAATTAACTTGCTCTGAAAATCCAGGTCTTACAATACTCCCCTCCAAAAAGAAAGTTTCGTCCTCGAAACTCAGATTTCTGTGAAAAGTCCGGGATACAGTTCCTTGATCTTGTCTTCCAATTCCCATGTAGCATTGCCCGTGTCATTGTTCCTCGTAACCTTTACTTAAGCAATTTGTTTTCCCCTTAACTGTTTCACTCTTCTATCCCCACAGCTAACTGTCGGCATCTCAAAAGACAAACCATCATTCAACTGCATGTCGTCTGACTCGATTACTTGCGTCGGATCTCTGCTTGAAATGATACTGGTTGGCATTCCGTGCAGTCGCACAATCTTAGCCACTTACTTCTTTACTTTCGGCCGTCCGAAATTCTTCTTAAACTCGGTGCCTCTCTGTCATCTTAAAGTAAATACTCAACTTGTCCTCGAGATCTTCATCTACAGTCCAAAACTCCACTTGTCCGTTCGATAACTCCTAGACGATTCATCCCCTTGGAAACTGCTAGTCCATTAAAACACCTCCAACTTCGTAACTATCTTTACAAACACCAAGAAATCAAACTTCTACTTAGTCACTACTCGAATTTAGAACTCGACTTTTGTCCTTATTTCTTGTCCATCACTGATCTTATCCCCTTCAACATCAATTTATCAACAACTTATAAGATAATCCTCCTCTTAATATCTAACAATCCGTTATTACCGTATTCTTCCTCAAAACTTCCCTCACTCAAACCTATTTACACTTACTAAAATCCCTAACACTTCGCCCAAATCGAGACTTATCCTCTAGTAGACTACATCATAACTATACCTCAAGGGATTTAACTAGCCATTTTATCATCCGATCCTTCAACATTCTGAGATTTAACCGTTATCGTAACCGCTAACACCACTAAATCTCGTATGTGTACATGAATCTCAGCTCACTAGGTCAACCTTAGCCCTAGGATTCTCATTCAACTTTAGTAAAATTCACTTGTTACCCGTAATATGCATCATCAAAATCCATAACAAAGTTTCATACACTCTTAGGCTCTAAGAAACTTGTCCAAACATAACAACTTCAAGTATTCATCTTAATACTAACACTTTCCTTTTTGTCACTCAATCACCATCTCGTCAATCAACTTCTTAATCTCTCAATCAAATTCTGACAAACTTCGAGTCCTACACACCTTAGACAGACATTCATAGATTTAAAACCTAAACCTTCACCAAGTTTGGTCCTCTAATGACCTTTAATCCTTCAATACTTCTTAAATGAATATCCGTTTCTTAAAAACTATAACTCCTTCACTTACCCAAACAACCTGACCAGTGTCGTCATGCTTTCACATTCACAACTTATTATGCTAACCTCATTCAAATCTTATCACACGGTCATTATGTCCGCAACCTCATAATCAACATCAATCGATCACCAACTTATAACCAACCTTAACACTCTACACAACCCAGAATTCATTTACTTCAAGATCACTCTTATATTATACCTCAATGGTCTTAACCCGAAACTCACCTTCAGGTCTTCAATCTTCTAAGATTCAACTCCTATTGTCACACCTACAACCATAAGATCTCCTACTCGTACGCGATTCCCGACTCTCAAGATCAATCTTAACCCTAAGATTTCAATCCAACTTAGTAAATCTCACTTAGTAATCTTAGCATATTTCTTTGGAATCCATATCAACAACCTCAAGTATTCAACTTATGCTAAAACTTTCTTTCTCCAACTTAATCATTAATTCAACACTTTTCAAATGAAAATTCATCTCTTAAGACTATAATGTCTCCACATATTAATCAAACGCTTAGCAAGACTTATTCCTCGAACTCGACTATAACAATCTAGTTCAGAGTTAATTCTTCTCAATCTTGCTACCATCAAGCTATCATCTAAAACCTGATTAAATCCAACTTATTTAGCCTCTAACAATTCCACTCAGTAATCATATAACCTATGACTTCATAACTTCCGAGAAACTACTTAATACTTTTCCAGCCTTAATTCTCTTGACTTAGTCTACCTCTACTTGGAGTAATCACACGAACTAACCAATTAATGTCTATACGACACTCATCGACTTCCACAGATTTAAATCTTAATCTTTTACAATCAAATGCTTAACACGAACTTTCCTCCCAAATCCGACTAATCCTCAATCAATTCAAATTCATCTTACACATCCTTCTATCAAGGTCCATTACCAGCTTTGATTCCGAATATCACCCCCTCAATATTAGGTTGATCAGGCCTAATACATCGAAGGTGGAAATTTAGAAAAAACCCACTGGAACGGTCAATGAGTTCCTATCCTCCAGTAGTCACAAATATCCTGATACTAAATCCTTTAATGATCCCGCTACGGAACTACACACCCTCAACATATCATGTACACTACCCATGCGGAATGTCCCTGAGATTCGTTCTTCAGCTACTAGCTTCCTCATAATCGCATCGGTGGAAGACTACTTTCTAGACTTAGTGTGCTATTCCCAACCTTGTGTAACTTCTATAGTTAAAACACGAGCAACTTCGAATAAGGTCCTACTAGGGATAATAATCATAAGATCATAGTCTAAGTAGTAAATACAAGTTAGGCGCGTCACACTGGCTTCGAAGAGAAAAGAGTAAGTTATTCTAGAATAAGAGAACAGTTAAAATATTACCATCGTTCCCACATTCTTCCTCGTTCGACTCCTCAACTCTTGCTCCTTCCTTGATATGAATCATTTCCTCGGCAGCAAGTTGTTTTCCTTTCCCAACATTCCCTGATGATTCGCCCTAGGGTGCCTTGCAACCTCTGGAGAAATGTCCCGGTTGGTTGCAATTGAAGCATATACTTTCTTTGATCTTGCACCTACTGGCATAGTGCCCTACTTCCCTGCACCTGTAACACTTCACTGTTATTCCCGAAGTCTTGTTTCCTGTCCCTACGGTAACATTATTCCCTTTCATCTTACTATCAGACGTTCCCTCCTGGAGTGTCTTGCAGTTCACAGCTAGATGCCCCTCTCGGTTACACTTGAAGCATCTTCGTCCAATCACTGAGCATTTGTTAGCAAAATGCCCAAACTTTCCGCAACGAAAACATGTCACACCCTTGTCACCAACTGGCTTCCCTCCAGTATCAGCAGTTGTTGATTTGTACACTCTTGAGATAAGATTTCTTCCCTCGGAACGCTGATATGGTCCCCACCGATGGTAGCTCTCCCTTCCGTTGTAGCCTTGGGAACCTGACCTCATTGGTCCCCCAGCTCCTGTTCGGTTCATTCCTCTTTGTTGATACATTGCCGTCGCCATCAGTCGTTGATGATGCTCACGTGCAGCCTCTTCAGCGCGCATGTAAGCGTCTTCCGCGGCCTGGTTCATCATTGCCTCGATCAGTGTAGCTATTGCCTCCGCCATCCGGTTAAGGTCCACCATCCTCTGTCTCATCAAACGTCCGATTAGTACTAACCATACGGTAGCACTAGACAAACCACTCAATCCGATTAAGTAGTAACGCAAACAATTAGAGCGAAAATCGCTCTGCAGACAATCAATTTTCACTCCTTGCAGAGTCACACAACCTAGCACAGAAAACCTATCCCCCAAAGACTCCCAAAAGACTCAACTAAGCTCTGATACCACAATGTAACACCCCGATTTCCAGGTGTCACTTTAGTTACTAAAAATAAACTTTACGCGGAAAATAGGTAATTTTTTTTCCGATTGATTCCTTTAAAACAAAGCGATAAGAAGTAAAGACACAACCCAACAACTAACTAACTGATATACAAATATATACACAAGTACAGCCTCAGCTTCACTCTCCCGTCACGCGCACCCGCAGTGACTCCAAAGTAGTACGCCCGTAGGCAAATATGAACAGACCCAGAAGTGTGAGTAAGAAAGTTTATAATTACAACCCACTAGGAGAAAGTCGGCCTCAAAATGGCCTAAGCAAGGACCCCTACGGTCCGACTGACTCACTGTGATCACTCAGTAAGAGAACCACACGCAAAGTCATGTGTCGGGAACCTACCCTGTCCCAAAAGTAAGACGAATCAGAGCTCTACACAAAATATGACGCCTGCCTAAACCTACCCTTCCATTACTGCTCACATAACCGAGTCCACAGCGAACTAAAGACGACAAGTTGCAGCTCAGCTCCATGCGTCGTAAAGCTCCTTTCCTCAGACGTCCACACTCGTCAGTCTGGTCCTCCATCTCAAACCTGATTCCCCCCGAGGGAGAGACCATCGAGAACCAGTCGGCCATCGACATCTGGCAGCAGGCCGACCGCCCAAACACAAACATACAAACAAAGCCAAGGCGCTAGGGTCAACTCACAGAAATAAGTAGATATACACTCAACATGTGATAGGGGGTATAGATATATGTTGATATATACATATATAAACAATCCTAGCATGTTATGGCTCTAACAATGCTTCAATAAACAAACAGCACACAATTCAAGTCAGAATGAATGTATGCGTGAAATGCACAATATGATCCGGATTTGTGACGCGTTCCCGTTCGCCACAAGTGAAGCATTCCCGTTCTTCACTATGGATGAACCATTCCCGTTATTCATCCTGGATGAACCATTCCCGTTATTCATCCTTGGTGAACCATTCCCGTTATTCATCATTAATGCAAGGTGAACCATTCCCGTTATTCACCATGAAATGCACAGGTGAACCATTCCCGTTATTCACCCGATTGATGCAATATGGTTCCTCAAAGTTATTAGTTCTAAAAACAAATTTGACAACAATGATCCTAACGACATCCGTGACAACAAATCCTAAAGGCACGAAGTCAGATTATGACTTTTCGACAATAAAGTTTCAAAATGTGAGACAAAAAGGGTTTTGAAACAGTTTTTCAGATCTTGGACAACTCGATCGAAATCGGCGATTACTGACAGAGGTTTTAGACTCATGGGAACGTAAGAAACATAACCCAACCAAGAAATCAGAGAAATCAGACAATTTTACAAAAAGCTCAAAACTGTGAGCACAGAAACGACTTTAGAAACGCAACAGAAACAGTAATCAGAGGTAGGATTCATGCTAGTTACCTCAATACCTAGAAGTAGGGATGAACTGCACGAAGATTGGTCAAGTTTTCACGAAAATCCTCTTCTCCCTTGCTCCCTTGAACTCGCGGCCCTTGAGGAAAGAAATGGAGAGATTTTTGCTTTTTTGCCTATTTATAGGCGGGTGAAATCGCGGGAAAATGAAAATTTCGCGATTCCGATTTTTGTAGCACATTCACCGAGAAATTCTAAGAGAGATTCTGGCGACAGATTTCCAGAACTCAAAATAAATGTCTAACATTTGGGAAAAACGATATCTAAAATCCCAAAAGCGGTGTAAGTTAATCTGTCCCGAAAAACTACTTTTTGTTGTGATGCTCAAACGACAAAACTTTGTACTGGAGAAAGATTGGAAATGTCGAAAAACATCTGGCAACACGAACGGAATCTTCGTTAGAAGTCCCGAATAGAAAAATTCTTCATCCATCGCTCGAATCTAGGGTTTCGGAGCAAAGAAATAAGCGTCGTCGGACTTCCGAAAAGTGAAACCTATCGTGCGTACAGTCCAGAGTTCCGAAATGAAACGCTGGTCGAAGGAAAAATAAAGAGAATCTTTAAATTTTCCAAGGATTTGAAATATCGCCTAAACATTGCTTTAAAAGCGAAATTAGCCTATTCCGGACACGCTCGCCATAAGGCAGGTGTGCAGACGACTCGTACTAACTCCGAAAGCAACTACGCAACATTCCTCAAGCAATTCCTGAACTTTCTTCTTCATTAATCTTTCTCAAATATCAACCTCCTGTCACGCTTACACTGATTCTACACGTGAGTCGGAAATTAACTTGCTCTGAAAATCCAGGTCTTACACTTGACTAAACCCATGCAAACCAACATGTGGGCTAGGGTTTGGCTTTTACCTTTTTAAGCCCAAACCACTTAAACCTATGGCCCACTAATTAACCCTAATCAGGTCTGAACATAATTAAAACCCAACTATTTTTAATTAAAAACCCAACCAAATTTGGAATAAAAATAAAAACACATTAATGAATTCGCTGGCACTTTACCGCTAGAATCCTGCTCGGTAAAATTCGAATATTGCGAGCTACAGAGGTCGGAATGACCTGATTCCACTTCGAGAATTTTCTACACTTAAAGGGCTACAACTCTCATGAAGGAAGGTTTCCCAAATGAGGTCGTTAAGACCCTCTAAAAATTCACACACGTTAACAGGCGTAATCTGTCAAAACTCAAACTTAGCCAAAAGTCTCATTTTATTCAATCTATCACTTAAGCATTACATAGGTAAGTCTAGGGTCTTACAAATACCAATCAGACTACTCTTAAAAAAATTGACTTTCAACCCCGAGGCCAATTCAAAACAGTGAAGCATACATTTGAGCGTAAACGCATTCTCCCTAGAGGCTTCCCATATAAATAAGGTGTCATCAGCAAATTGAAGAATGGAAACCTCCTCATTTGCTTGACGCCCAAAACAATACCCTCTAAATTTATGGAGATCGACTGTCTGTCTCATTAAACCAATAAGTCCTTCAGCAATAATCAAGAATAAGAATGGTGCAATGGGATCACCTTGTCTGATGCCTTTACCCATGCTGAATTCCCCACTTGGACTGCCATTAATCAGAACTGAGACTCTAGCAGATTCTATGCACCCTTTGATCCAAGAAATCCATTTATTGTCAAAGTTCATACGCTGCATCATGTAATAAAGAAAGTCCCAACGGACTGAGTCGTATGCCTTTTCAAAGTCCACATTAAAAGCCATTGAGCCTTTCTTCCTGCTTTTCGCATCATGGACCCATTCGTTTGCCACAACAACACTGTCCAACAGCCCTCTTCCTTCCAAAAAAGCACTTTGCGCTTCATTAATTACTGAGGGCAGCACCTTTTTAATACGGTTAGCGGACACAATTTTATAAGCACAACCAACTAGAGAGATTGGCCTATAATCAGATAAATTTGTAGGACAATCCTTCTTAGGAATCAAAGTAATGAAGGATGAATTACAACCATTAGGCCATCGACGACTTTCATGGAACTCATCAAGGAGACTCTGAAAATCTTTAGAAACAACGTGCCAAAAGGTTTAAGGAATCTGAAATTTATACCATCAGGGCCCGGGCTTTTGTCAATTCCACACTCCCAAACAGCTTCTTTAACCTCCACAGGATCAAACTTTGTTATAAGATTTTCCCTTTCCCTCTCTCCAATACGACTGAAAGGAACACCATCAAACAACGGAGCAATCTGATTATCACATTTGAATTTCTGTTCAAAGAACTCTAGCACCATTTTTCACCAAAGACGGGTCTTCCACCCAAAGGCCATTAATTTGCAAGCCAACCATGGTGTTCGCTTGCCTCCAACAATTGACAAAGGAATGAAAAAATTTAGAATTTAAGTCACCTTCTGAAATCCATTTGCACCTTGATTTTTTATGGAGAAGTGATTCCTTAAATTTTGCAGCCTGCCATAAATTTTCCTGAAGTTCTTTCCTCTGATTCTGTTCCTGAGACGACAAAAATCCATTGCTTAGCTTCTGATCCAGCACCTCTAATTTTTCCACTAATTCCCTGTAGTTCCGGTTAACATCCCCAAATGTATATTTATTCCAAACTTTGAGTTTCGCTTTAATAGCCTTTAACTTCTCTTTCAGTACAAAACCACCAGCTCCTGAGATTGAAATCTATTCCCACTCCTTAGTCACAAAGTCCTTAAAACTCGGGTTAGAAAACCAGCAGTTCAAAACCTTAAAAGGCTTGGGACCCCAATTCAGGTTTGAAACACGAAATAAAATAGGACAGTGGTTGGAAAGAGTTCTATTTAACACCAATTGATTGTTGTTTGGCCAGCAACAACACCAGTCATGAGACAACAAAAATCTATCCAATATGCTTGCCGCCTGGCCATTTGCCCTGAACCAAGTGAATTTTTTGCCAGCCAGAGGAGGTTCTAGCAGTTGTAAATTGGAGATGAAACAATTAAAATCGTTAATTTCCCTTCGTCCATACATGTCGCTAATCGCAGTGCCTACCCTTTCCTCAGGCCTAGTAACTGCATTGAAGTCTCCTGCTATACAGAAACAGGATAAACCAGAATTATTGATAAATTCTTCTAAGTTTTTCCATAATTTCTGTTTTCCTGCTGAATTACAAGGGGCGTAGACATCAATGATTCCACAAACTGCTGGCTGGTTTTCCCAGTGCCCTGTCAAAGCTATGAATCCTTCACCGATCAGACTATCCACCAACACAAATTTATCTGATTGCCAAACACAAATTAAAACACCAGCTCTATTGTTACAAGCTTTGAAGGCCCAATCACAATCATTATACCCTCAAATTGAATTGCATAGTCTTTGATCAACTACCTCCAACTTAGATTCCTGGATAAGTAGCATATCTATTTTCTTTTGTCGAACTAACTCCCTAAGAGTACGCAGCTTCACACTGCTGCCCTAACCCCTCACATTGTATGGCAGTAAAATCATTGAGACAAGTTCAAATCCCCAACGCCCCCCTCTTGATCATGGTTAGTAAGACGAGCCATATCTCTTGATTCCAACTCCACCAATCTCCTGACAAGTGTGTACTGTGTTGTTCAAGACTAAGTTGTGTATTGTTTGTTTCTGTGGAAGACAAGTGTGTTTGTGTTGTTCTCCAAGTTGTTGCTACTTTTAGTTAGTTAGCTTGTGCTTGTTACTAGTTACTTGCTAGTTACTTTATTGTGATGTGTGCATCAAGAAGCTGTCAAGGATGTGCTAGTTGTATGTGTGTTGTGGGCTGCACTATTTGAGGGGAAGTTCCGCTGCTAAGGGGAAGGTATGTGTATCTTCTCAGTTACTCAAGGTGTTTTAGACAAAATTTGACTAAGAGTGAGATTGTTGTTACTTTTGGTTGTCTTGCATTTTGTCCAAAACAACCTGATGTTGAAGCAGATGTTTGACATCTGCCTATGTGTAGCACAAGACATCAGTCCATGACTTGGAGTGCTTATGTGTGCCCTGAAACTCTGGTGAAGAATTTACTGTGGTTACTTACGGGTTAAGTAGCTGTATACGGGTTCTTTATTGTGGGCTGGTTTATTTGTTAAGGCAATCTCTGATTGAGGATACGTCTCTATTGTATTAATGGCGATTGACTTGTCAACGCAATCATCATTCATGGAAGATTGCGTTTTGATTTGTTGTTGTTGGACTACTGCTTCAGCCTCTGGAAACCCTGGTGTGACTACTGAAGCTTATATATGTGCAGACCTAAAACGTGAAGACTACTGAAGCTATTGAGAGAACTATATTGAGTGTTTTAGGGTTGTTATTTGTGTTAGTCCTTGTGTTCGTTGTGAACAAACCTTGCTCATTGATTCTATAAGGCAAAGTTGTGTTCTGTGTTCTTGAGTGTTAAAACTCTGATTGTTGTTGTTCTTACCAATCATTGTGGCAGTGGTTGAGAGAAAGTGAGAGGGGCTCTCATACTTAGGTCGATATACTAAGTAGAAATACACTAGATAGATTAGGAAGAGAATTATGAACTGTGGTGTTCATGAGTGTCTGTAGTTCCTGAATCTTGAGATAGTAGATTTCCTTTCTTTGGGTGCAAACCCTCCAGACGTAGGTGAAGTTTCTCCGAACTGGGTTGACAACTTTGGTGTTGTACTTTGTAAATTTTTATGCTTTTATTGTTGACGGTTATTCGATTGTCAAAGAATTTGCCCAAGCATCGCGTAGGACATTTGCCATACGGGAACTAGAATTTCAGCTTTCAATGAGGCATTGTGCCCGACCAGCTTACCTGAGAACACCTCGAGTCATTGCTTGGGTGATGATGGGCCTTTGTTTTTGAAAATATCACCTTTGGAAAAGAAAGAAAAAAACCCGAGTTAGTCCCCATATTTGTTGTGTTACTAATGTGATCCCTGATATAGAAATTGGGGTGTTACAATTTGGTTGCAACTTCTCATTCTTGCTTTCCTTATCATACTAAAAATCATTTCCCAAAGACAACAGTAGTTCTATTTGTTACAGAAGATTTCTGACGAAATGCAAGAATGACATTGTGCAGTACTTTTTGAAAATATGTATTAATGTGCCATTTTTGTGCTTTTGGAAAATATGTATTAACAATAAAATGGTGTGCATTAAGCTAATTTTGTTGGTTTCATTAGTGAAGATATTTATTAATGTGTGTGATGGCTTTTGGAGAAGGATCAAATATCTCATTTTGATTAGAAAGAACATATTAACCCTAACTAAAAAAGATTAAACAACTACTAAATTCATTGGTGTGTAACTATTTTTATATTTTTTTATTCCATAACTTTACAATTTTTATGTCATTTTCCAATTTTCTACTTTTTAGAATTTTTACTAAATATCTACTAAATTAATTAAAACTCAGGCAAAAATTTGGTATTCACAAGTAGTAATATCTAAGAGATTTTTGAAGTATCTTCATAACCTCCATTGAGGAACAAATTATGTTCCTTGAGTAATCGCCTGTTTAAGGAGTCGTTGAATTGTTTTTTAGTCAACCCACACAATAATCCCTAAACTTAAATTCATTTGAATCAACGTAGGAAAAGAGTTGTTTTCAGTAATGATATCAATGTTATTTTTATTTATTTTTGAAAATGAATTAAAACATGAGAAAGACATTAATCAATTTCCACATTCACCACCAGGTCCACCAAATATGAGAGAATATTCAACTTGTTCCCAATGTCCATAATATTTAGCGCCAAAGCAATTAGGTTTGTCTGTGAATGTACGTATCAAATAATCATCCGGTTCGTAATGTTCACTAGATTCATCCTGATATGAAATATGCTTAAAATAACATCCATCAGAAAAGTGATCATCAGGAAATTGTCCTGATCCCATTGGAGGACTAGGAGTTCCATGTGGAGTAGTTGTTCTTCCACCCCATCCCAATAGAGAAGCTGAATTCAAGTTGGAGAATAAAGCTGCTGGAAAATATCCAATGTTTATATCGTTGATAATCACCCACCAATTTTTTGTTATGTTGTCCTGAAAAACATTAAGAAAATATTTTATTAATTTATCATCACCAACCTTCACACATCTCATAAAATAGTTTTCATTTCAGTTATTTAAGAATGAATAATTTTGAACTTGAATCAATATAAATCTTGTAAAAGATGTGTATAGTCTTTCTTATTTTCCTTAAAGTAAGTAGTTTTTTTTGGTACACTAGAAAGGTAAATTACACCCTCCAAGAATTGATTCCTGAATCTCCCTTTCCCAACCCATATGTCCCCGCTCTTACCTCTTGAGCTATCATTCGGTGACCTTAGAGTAAGTAGTTTAATTTTGATGAATATTTACTCAAAAGCAAAAAAAAAAAATTAAAAAATTAAACTAATCTAAACCCATTTATACTAAAAATTTAATAGAGTTTACAAGACCTGTGATAGAGAAACCGTCATCTCAAACTGTGGTCCACCGTCGACAGATGTTTTGTCAATAACTCCTCCGATGAAGACTTCTTTGTCAATCTGAATAAAACCCGGACATAATACATTGTAGCATCCAGTCTTCTTCGAGTTGTCTGACTGCCAAATTTCAAAGTAATGAAACATTATGATCTTTCAGTTAACCTCCAATGTCTAAATAATTATTTTACTAAGAACATATCGTACCGACGTCCAGAATGTGAAAAGATAAGTTCGATCATCGCCGTAGAGATCTGGAGACACCTAATACCATTAAATTAATGTATAAGGTAAATTAGATATTATTTTCTATATCATTAAATTGACGTTAATTAATAAGTTATGTTGACGTTAATTAATAAGTCAAATATACCCAGGTGAAACAACGTTTGGGACTAGGAGAAGACATGGCCCTCTGCTAAAAAACATGTATTTTAAATTCTAAATATTTAGGGTCGTGTCGATGAATGACACATTTGCACTAGTGACATGAACTTGTCCAACTCACTTATTCTAAATTTTATTTGCTGCCTTGTAATATGCTAAACAGCTTCAGAGGAACAAACAAAAATAATGGAGTTTGTTTGTTCCTCATTATAAATTTAAATTTTAAAGAAGAAAATACAATTAATTTTGAGGTATAGTTTTTCTTTTTGGGGTTTTTCAGGGAGCCACTGCATATAGATATAAATTTTAGGAAGGAAATATTAAAACTTACTTGCCACCCAACGACAATTGCATTTAGATCATCTTCTGATCCATTTTGAACCCACATATGAGACAAACTTGATTGATTCTTGTTAACTCTTGGATTGTAAATGCTATTAGTTCCACGAACTCCAAAATAACTGCTTCCAGGAATTTGTTTAAGAACTACTTGCGCATGCTGTAATTTTAAAAGGTTCACATAAATACACCAAAATTAAAATAAACCAATAAACATTCAAAGTTAAGGTGTACAATACTTACATGAATGTCGAGAAAACTTGGTCTCACGTCAAGATAATTGACTACTGATTTACCTCGAATGAGATCATCTTTTGTAGTCCTTCGAATCGGAATAGTTCCTGTGGGACATTGATTCTTCCCAAGGCCAAATACCGGTTTGGAAATAGAACTATTGACAATATTTTTTCCCGTTATGCTCTTAAAGCTTGGTTTTCTCTACCGTTAACAAAAGAACATTAGATGGGTAAATGCAATCAACGTAGAACAAATGAGTAAGAATTAACTATATATAGTTTCTATTATTCAAAATAAGCGTACCTGCAACTTATGATTCTGCAGCAAAGGATGGTCAAAGGCTGGTTGATTCCTTATATCAATGCAATCAACAATCTGCCCAGACTTTGTCTGTTGATACCAAATTCCAAGAAAAACAATATTAAACATATAGTGAGAGAAAATTAAAAAAAAACCTTCATAAAGAAATGAAATACATGAATAATCTTGATAGGAGTCTTGTTAATGAGTTTTAACTGTCTCTCCAACTCCAAATCTTTTTTTAGTGTATGTCGCATTCCGTCAACTCTGTGGCTTGTATTGCTAGCCACCAAACACAAGGAGAAGATAAAAAACAACATATTAGTCATTTGCACATATAACTTGTCAAACAGAATTACTTGACAATATATATTTTTTTCTCAGCTCCTTTTTATACAACATTCACCATATATAATATTTTAATTACAAGATAAAAAAACATTAATTTTAAGTAAAAGTTTAAATGTGTGTATATATATAATGATAATTCTAATTACTTATTGATAAACTTTATTGACCTCCATATTCATGATAAAATTAATTACTTAATGATAAATTTGATATTATAATATGTTTACTTTTTTTTTTGAAAGTATAATATGTTTACTAGTAATTGTAAAATATCTCAATTTCTTTAATGGACAAATAATTATTGATGATAAATTTATATTCTTAATTATGTTAACTACTATTTGTAAAATATCTCAATTTCATAAACAATACTATTAATTAGTTATTGATAAAAAAAAAATTAATTACAATAATTGATTATTATTTTTATTATGTTTATGTTAATTTTTCTTAAATACATATTAAAAAATTGTTGACCTTCTTACTAATGAAAATATTAATTACTTATTTATAAATTTAAATTATTAATTATATTAACTATTAATTGTATAATATCTCAATTTCTTTTTTTGCTCCATCGGAAAGGGAATATCTCAATTTCATTAAAGAGACTACTAATTACTATTGATAATTTTATATACTTAATTACATTAAATATTATTTTTAAAATATCTCAATTTCATTAATGAGACTTTAAATTATTTATTGATAACCTTTTATGTTATTGTAAAATGATTAAACACTATTTTTATTTATATATGGGTAAAATTTTCTTGACCTTCGTATAAATAAAAATATTCATTTATATTATTAATTACATTATCTAATAATTGTAAAATATCTAAATTTAATTAGTAAGACTATTTATTAATTCGTTGTTGATAGCCTTTTATTTTGTTAATGACAAAAATTATACTTTATTTATATATATGTAATATTTTCTTCAATATACATGTAAAATGTTCTTCACCTTCATATTAATGAAAATATTAATTACTTATTGAGAAGAACAGAGGTAGAGGAAAATTAACTAGTAATTATATTCTTCACCTTCATCTTAATTTTCTTAACATTCCTATATATATATTCCTATATATATATAAAAACAGGTTTTCTGCAACAGGATAACATAGGTTGTGTTTTATTTTACAAAATAACCTATGCCTTGAGTTAAGATAGGATGTGAGTCTGAGGCTACAACTGTAACATCCCGATCTGACGACTGGCCTCACGGTAACAACACAAGTCTTTTCAGCGCGCTTTGTCCTTACTCGCGGTCTTCCTGGGAAAACTTCCCAGGAGGTCACCCATCATAATATTGCTCTAAGGCAAGCACACTTAACCATGGACTTCTTATGAGTTGGGCTCCCGAAAAGAAGTGGCAACTTGTTGTTATGGGTAGTACATCAAATCATATATGTCTTCCTCAACTCTATAGTCCATCCCTACACAGTCTCGGAATACCTCTTGTTTGGGTGTGGTGCGTCCCTCCACATAGAAGGCGATCAATCCTCGCCCTCGTCAGCTCAAGGCGTCACAACAACAGGTTTGAGTAAACCAGAAACCCAACAGGTTTGAACCCAACAGGTTTGGGTTTTGGGTATCAGAGTTCGGGTTTGGGTTTAGGTAAGGAAAAACTCGAGCTCGACCGGACTCATTGTCATCCCTACATGAGAGAGAGTGAGTGCAACAGTGCAAGTGGCGTCTCGAATAGTGGTTTGTCGCTCTTTCATGCACGACTTAGGTAAAGAGAGCTGCGTGCATATGACGAGTTAGGTGATCCTCATGAAGATGGTGAAATCGTTGGTGTTTCCCAATGTTAGTGGTGGACAAATTTATCGGTAGTGATTTATACCAGCAATGATATATACACACCTCATTTTTTAAACACTTCATTTCCACCTATTTTTGTTTCTATCTCTCTCCTCTTATCATCTATCACATCTCATACTTTCTCTCTCTTACTTTTTCTTTTCTTCATATCTCTCTCCTCATTCTACCTCTTCCACCTCAAAAAAAGGTGTGTAAGTAACATTATTGGATTTATACATATATATATATATATATATATATATATATATATATAATGAACATCTAGAATGGTAATATTCCTGACTTGTAATTTGGGTTGATTGTAAATTTGCTGAGTATGATAGTTATATGTCTCATATTCTCCTGATTTAGCCTTTGTGTATGAGTAATGTCCAACTTTTGATAATGAGATGGCTTAGTTCTGTTCTGAAGCGAAGTGGATATTTAGATACAAAGAGAAAAATTACGGTGAAATCAAACGGTGAACATAAGCAACTTTCCTTAACTTTTGCGATTGTCCACCGTGAATTTAACCTCACCATGATTTTTCATTATGTATCCAAACATGGACAAATTAATAATGAATTCTAATGCACGCTGAGCAGTTTCTCCACTTCGAAAGCTCAGTTCCTGCCCCAACTTAACCAATGGGGTCCGGTAGTCAAGGTTAAGAATGAACAGAAGAACAAAACTATTGGTTTGAATGCCATGTTACTATTGAGAATTTGAAGGAGAAGAACTTGGTTAACTACACTGCATACATATGGCAGATACCCAGACCAACACTTCCGTTCGGGCTATTCAGGCCGGACCGTCGGGCCTACCGCACTTTAATAACTCCAGCTACGATTACAAGTATCCGACCTAAACAAACCAAATAAAGATCTCTTACTAAATGATGTGAAATCGTTTGAGGACAATGCTGAACATATATTTCACCCATCATAGAGACTAGTGAAGATATTTCATTAATCAAATATGTTAAAAATCATCTCATCTTCAGTATCATACATTTTCCGGTTTGAATATCAATCAATATATGGAATGATCATAAAGGAACAACACAAGTAGAGTTGAAATTTTGCTCCCTCTCTCAAATCATTGTGATATTCACAGATGTCTCGGTTGATGGCGAGTACCAGCATGGAACCCTTCAGTGTATGCTGTGTTCATAAATATCATCTGCAGTAAAGATCATCTATTAATCAGAACCACAGCCTTTCATATGATAGAGTCTTTTTACCAAAAGATTATAACTACAGCAGGGGAAACAATGATCCAATTTAAATGCTTTGTTTCTTGCAAAGGAAAAAAGCACATGACATCATCAGATACTTACAGCAAGGTTTTTCAAATCTAAGCTAAGACCATTGTCAGACACGATAGTACCCTGATGCTCTCCATGTTGTTTTGTAGTGTCTTCCTTTATCTGCATGATCAAGATTTTCAGCTTCATGCAGAAAGTAAAGACATTTGAAATTGAAAGAAAGCATACAGTTTTCTTTACCTAAGTCTAAAAGCAATAATTCTGATGTTTCATGCAATATTTCTTCAACGAATAACCCTACATCTACAGAAGAGCTTGATGAATGAGTATTGTCACCTGGTTTCCTCTTTGCGATTTTCTCACTAAAGGATGACTTGACAACTTTATCTGCATCAGAAATTATGATTGAAAGGTTAGCAAGACATTTACTCTTGTTAAATCTTCAGGCTGTAAACTTAAGGATTCATGAAATTATTGGTTTTGTTAAACTATTATGTTGATACAATAATTCTTTTATAAAAATCAGCCAAAATCTCTCAGTAGCATTGGGTTATGAGTTTTTTTTTCTTTCACCAATATTTGGTAAATATTTGTTCTACCACAAGTGGCCATATAGTTTCGAATATTGATGGTTGTGAGAGCTTGAATTTTCAAGGCCTGAACTTTGCTTGTTTACCTAAGGGTTAAGCATCATATTAGTCCCTGTCTTTGTGTCGCTGTCTGACCTAGGTCCCTCTCCGAAAAAATTATTGGAAAAGGTCCTCTTCTTTGTAAAACGTTTGGAGCAAGTCCTCGCCGGAGCTCCAGGCTCCGGCGAGTGATGAACTGGATCGCTGACTGAGACAAGTGAGCTGACATGGATTAAAAAAAAAACTTTTACACATAGGAAAATAATTTAATTAAAAAACCCCAAATTTTTTTCTAATTCTGGAATGACCCTTACCCTAACTTTCCCAATTCTCCTAATCCCTAAATTCAGAAAATCATCCCCAATGTAACACACTATCCAGAAACATGTTCTTGCTCATCCCCTGTCATTCATCTTCATCTTCACCATGTTCTTCATGCTTATCCTCACCAAACCCAAAAATAAAAAAACCCCAGAAAAATCAAACCCCCAAAACCCAAAAACCATTTCCTACCTCTTCACCCTCATCATTCATTGTACCAGATCTGGGTAATAATTATAACTTGGGCAAGAGCACTCACATTCATCATGTCATCAAATGAAAATCATAAAAACAACCACAAGCCAAGTCACGGTAAAAGAAACTTCAGAGACAATGTCAAAGCCTCATCAAAATCACCAATTCTTACATACCCACATCAAATTTTACCCAATAAAGCATCTTTCAAGCAAATCAAATTTAGACAAACTCAAATGAAATTGAATCAAAAAAAAAAAAAAAATTGGGACATGGATTCACTAGTAAAGGTATACTACCTTCAAGGGAACATCAAAGAAGTAAAGGAGAAGCCCCAATTTCGTTTGAGTAAAAATAGAATTAATAAAAGGGGCACAAACCCACAAATCAGAATTATTATCCTCCCTGTTAACCACCCACAACACAACCCCAAACCACAATTCCAACAGGGAGGAGATGAAGAAGAAAACCTTCGACCTTCAGTCTTCCCTCCTGTGAATCCATTACAACGACGTCGTTTTGCCCCACACAACCGCCAGCCGTCGCGTAGTGCCTCGCTAGCGTCCTGGCGTCTCAGACCGTCATCGCCGACGGTGACGAATATGACGATGATGATGAACAGCGCAAACGAAGGCGACACAGATCTGGTTCAACGCTCCTCCTCCTGCCGCTCTTGCCTCTTTCTCGATTTCTTCCTCTTCTGTCAATCTCGATCTCGTCGCTCTTTAGTGGGGAAGGAGCAAAGGGACTTGAGGCCGTGGAGGTGGTGGGAGAGTGGGGAATCAGTGGAGACTGGAGTGAGTGGCGTGGAGTTGTTGGGTTTGAGATTTTGTGGAGACTGAAGAATGGAAAGAATGGTGTGGAGACTGCTGGAGACTTGTTTCATTGTTGCTGGGTGATCTAGGAGAGACCAAGCTACCTGTTGACAAGGGGTAGGGGAAGAGGGATCTGGACGGGTTGAAGATGCTCCGGTAGGCAAGGTCCCGGGAGGGGCTCCTGCAAGACACTCCGATGCTAAAGTTAGTGAGGGAAGTTGTAAGAATGGTGAAGTTGGGAAGAATATGTTACCTTTAGATAGAGGGAGTGTTCCCTTTATATAGGAGAGGCAGGATTAGGGTTGGAGCCATGCAACGTCATGCATGGCTCGTACATGAGGGCATGGATCACTGTTGGATCCCCCGCAGAGGAACAGTGATCCAACGGTCTGGGGGGCGCTACGGACCTGCACCAGCCAACCTACTCCTAGGGTAGTTGGCCTAGGTCAACCCCTATGTAGTGGGCCCCGGGTTCCTTGTCCTCACCCTTAGTGGTGGGGCTCGGGAGTAGGGGGTTCTCGGCTTCCCCCAAACGGCCCCTTATCAGGGGCTTTCGGTGGGTCCGGCCCTGTCCTAGGTCCCCTGACCGTCCCCGGTCAGGGTTCCCGGAACAGTAGCCCCCTAGCCCTGGTCGGGTGTTCCAGCGGAGCGTGGGCTAATCGTGTCCCGGGCTGGTGGTGTCATAGAGGTGCTCGGGGTTGGTACGTAGGGATCAAACGTGTAAACTTTCATTCATTTATTCATTAATGGTGGAGCCGTTTGGCCATTACATTTAGTGTCCCTAGAAAGGGGGTGTTACTCGCATGGCGTCGTAGCGGAGGCGGACGGCCCTTAGGTCCCTGTCGAGACCCTCTCGGCTTCGATCTTGCCCATCGTCCCCGTCTCTTCGCCCCTGTGTTCTGCGGCAGACACCTCGAGGCCCCAGATTAGCATGTTAACCTCCAGGCGGCGTCGGTGCAATTCCCACATCTCCTCCGTCCGCTGCAAGAAGGTCAGTAAACCCGCCTTCAGTTGGGGGTCCAGATCCTCTGCCAGAAGCCTGCTGACCAGGGATCTGATCCTATCAGGGGTGGTGACCTGCGTTTGGTAGGAGTAGTATAGGTCACAATCCAGAGCTTCGGCCCTGAGTGCCTTCAGGTAAGTCTCCGTGGAGATCATTTTGTCTCTGGGGCGAGTGTGAAGCCTGCAAGGGGGGTGGTTACTATTTATAAACGAAACGCTCGTGGGAGGTAACGCCCCTTAGCGTTTTCCCATGCGTTTCTCTTGGAAATGAGAGGGGCATTAAATGCTGAGGTCGGTGGTCAAGGCGTTCCCCCTTAGGTTGTATACACAGCCTCGACCGACCGGGTGGGGCTCGGTGTTAGGACGACCGGGTCTAGTACCTAGTGGGTTGTTGCATGGTTTGAATCTGAGAAGTCACAAAGACGCGGGAGGATGGAACGGTGTGAGGTTTCGGGCCCACAGCATTTAATGCACCTGACTCTTGGGATGGTACGTGTCGTTTCCGAGTGGGTCGCGTCGCTTCGCGAGTCCCCTCCCACGTGCTTTTGGAGGCGTGTGTTGCTTCGCCGTCACTGCTCCCTTTCTGACGTGGCAGGGTTTGATTGGACGATGCCCTTTGGTTTCCCCAAGCGTCATGATTAGGGAACCTAGGGCTGTCGAAATGTCACGTCTCCCTCCTCATCTTCTATAAAAGAGAGGGGAGGGGGATTCATTTGCACTTTTGAATCCCTGAATTCTCTAAGCCCTCTCCCTTTTCTTCCTCCAAGTTCCGGCGTTTCACGGTGGTGTCTTCTTTCGCGCGGTGGTCGTTTGGAAGTTTTTCTAGCTTCTTCTTGTAAGTCCTCGCTTCACTTGACTCTCCTTCTTAAGGTTTTAATTTTTTCTTTCTTCTAGCATAGAGGGTAGCTTGCTCCTGGGGGAGTTGGGAGTTTCCCCTCCCCCGGTGGCCCCCTCTTGCGGCGGGGGAGATTCTCTCTGAGGGTCTGTGCCGCCGCACGGTCGCGTTTTCCTGCCTAGGGCAAAGACGGACTCCGGGTGGGTCCTTCTTTGAGCCGATTCCAACGACCTAGGTGTTGATACGGCGTTTTCCCTTGTGCAGGTGTCATTATGGGGAAGCCTACCCAGAAGAAGAAAGGCAAGATCGTAGACGAGGCTTCGGGCGGGGCCTGGACTTCTAGGCCTCGGTCGGGGGCCCCCAAGAATAAGAAGATCGACCGGGAGAAGTACCTGCATCTGGAGGGGGACTTGGCCGTGTATGACAAGTGGTGCCGCACCATTCTCGCTCTCCCGTCGGAGTACGCGAACGAGAAGGAGGATTATTTCTGGAGTCAGCGTTTTATGTCGCAGACTCAGGTCGGCCCCGGTCACATGGTGTATTCGCCGGGCAAGGAGGAGCGGCTACCTCACACCCCGCCGTTCGGGGTGTACATGCATATCTACACCATGAAGAAGGTGAGGGTGAGGATGCCACTCACGGACTTTCAATGTGACGTTCTACGCCATATGGGGGTCGCGCCGTCGCAGCTCCATCCCGGCGCTTGGGGTTTCGTACGAGCGTACGAGGTTGCTTGCATCTTGTTTGGCCAGAAGCCGTCGATTTCGCTCTTTTTCCATTTATTCGAGGTGGCCCACACTCAAGGATATGGCGGGCATGGTATCGTTACCCTGAGGTCGGGTAAAGACCTCCAGATCTTTCACCCGTTCGCAGAGTCTTACCGGGACTTTAAGGATCAATTCTTCCGGGTGGCGCCTACTACTCCGCCCCCTCACTGGTGGTTCGAGAGGGCTCCGAATGGCGGCAGTCGCCCCCGGTTCCCGCTGACTTGGAACGCCAAGCACTACGATGTAAAGATCAGTGCTTTTGGTTACGAGGCCGGGGCCTTGTCGGAAGCGGACTTGGCCTTCAAAAACCTCTTGGTAGCCGCCATACGGAAGGAAGTACGGGGTAATCCACCCAAAGAATTCTGCATTCGGCCGTTGCGTTGTTACGATCTTTGCACTTATAGCGTTCGTAAGAACGCTTGCTTGTTGCGCGAGAGAGGTAGGTTGTTTCTGTTACTATGTCCAAAGTGTTGTGTGCTCTTTTGTCTTACTAATTTTCTTCTTGTAATCCGTTTGCAGGTGCTAAGATGGAGATCAATGCTGCCTTGGTCGCTGCTCTACAGGTTCCAGTTGATGAGGTCGAGACCGACAGTGAGGGGGAGCAGGAGGTGTCCCGAGACGAGGGTGACGGACTTGGCAACCAGGAGCAGCCTTTAGCCGGGGCTAACCCCGTTGGGGCCGGGCATAGTGGCCCGGTCGGTGGCGAAGGAAACGCAGACCCCGGGTCGGGCTCAGGGAATCCCGAACGTCAGCAGGAGGGTTCCCTTGAGGGGAATAGGGGCGGCTCAGAGCGCCCGGCCAAGAGGACACGCCGCTCCTCAGGCGAGGGGATCCGTTCCCCTGAACGAGCGACTCCGATTGCTCAAGTGGGTCCCTCGGAGCCAATTTCTGTGTGGGGTCGAGATGCGGTGGACACGGACAAGCACAACAACCAAATCGATGATCTGGTGTACAATGAGCTCGACCAGTCGTTCCTGAGCACGAAGGAACCTTACAATCTCTTGAACTTTGCTCTGAAAGCAGTGCTTCAGACCGCCTCCGTCATTCGGCATGTGCAGCAGGGGCCGGTGCTCGACGTGGAAGAGGTCAAGGAGCAGTTGAACGCCGCCGAGGACAAGTTCGCTAAGGCGGACAAAGAGTTGGCTGACTCCAAGAAATCGGTTCAAGAGCTGACCGTTGCGAAGGCGAAGTTACAAGGGGAGGTGCACGAGGTGACGACTGCGGCCAAGAAGTTTGCGGAGAAGCTGGAGCTGAGCGAGAAGGATAACGAGTGGTTGCGCTTCCGGGCAGAGAAAGCCGAGCAGGCCCTGAAAGACGAGAAGGCTGTTCGAGAGAGTGAAGTCAAGGAGATGGAAGCCTTGAAAGCGAGCAATGCCGAGCTTAAGAAGAAAGTTGCCGACCTGGGGGCTGAGAGAAAGAAGCTGAGGTCGAATCTGAAGGAGATTCACAAGGCTTCTTTTGATAATGCTTTGGCTCAGCTTGAGGTGGTCCATCCGGGACTGGATGTGGGCCCTCTTCACTACCGGAAGGTTGTGTTGGGGGGAAAGATCGGGACCCTGGACGACCAGAAGAAGTTTACTCCGACCTTCCCAGCCGAGCCAGCTCCTTGAAGTTCCTGTCTTTTTATTGTAATTTGATGTGGTTAATGACCGTCCTGCGTTTGTATAAACTTGTGGTTTTTCTTGTCTTAATTTTCGTTATGTGTTTGTAAAGACGTGTTGTTCCTATTCTTCATCGTATTTGTAAGAACTTGTCCGTTTGCTATTTTGAATTTCAAGTAGTGTTATTGCTTCTTTACCCGGTTCCCCGAACAGGGTACTTTAATGGTTACGCTCCCGGTGGGTCTTTGCGCCCTATGGGTCTTTTATTCCTTTGTGCCCGGCGGGTCTTGGTGCCCTATGGGTCTTTTATTATTTGGCGCCCGATGGGTCTTTTATTATTTTGTGCCCGATGGGTCTTTTATTATTTGGTTCCCGGTGGGTCTTTTATTATTTTGTGCCCGATGGGTCTTTTATTATTTGGTGCCCGGAGGGTCTTGGTGCCCTATGGGTCTTTGATAATTTCGTGCCCGGTGGGTCTTAGATAGTTTGTCGATGCGGTTGTATATATTGCTAGTTCGAATCATTCAAATTCAACATAAAAACTGCTTCATTTCTGCGCTTGGAGCTCGTGGCTCTAGTCGTCTACAGCTTGGACGAGATGGGTGTGTACCCTTGATTACAAAAGATTAAAGTAAAAGAAAACACTTGGAAAGATAGCGGGTGCTTGGTCGGTCGCGGCTTAACTATAGTATCTTCTCAGGTTGGTTGCGTTCCAGGTGCGAGGGATCTCTTTTCCTGCGAGGGTTTCCAGCTTGTATGCTCCCGTGCCAGTTGCTTCGACCACCCTATAAGGGCCTTCCCAGTTGGCTGCTAGCTTTCCCCGCTCGGTTGATCGTGCCCCGACGCTGGCCTTCCGGAGGACCAAGTCCCCTGTGGTAAAGGAGCGGAGAACCGCTTTCTTGTTGTAGCGGATGGCTGCCTGCTGCTTTGCGATTAGCTCTCTGCAGTTGGCTACCGCTCTCCTTTCAGCTAGGAGGTCGAGGTCTTCCCCTATGAGTTGATCGTTCTGGTTGGGGTCGAAACCCGCTGTCCGAGCTCTCGGTTCTCCTATTTCAGCCGGAATCACAGCTTCTGTGCCAAAGGTAAGGCGGTAAGGGCTCTCCCCCGTAGTCGAGTGCGGAGTGGTGCGGTATGCCCACAGGACGTGATCGAGCTGCTCGGCCCAGTCGCCCTTGGCACTCCCCAATCTCTTCCGGAGGCCTCGGAGAATGACCCTGTTGGCCGACTCTGCCTGCCCGTTCGTCTGGGGGTGTTCGACAGAAGTGAATCACTGCTTGATGTGTAGCCCGTCCAAGAGGTCCCTAAACCCTTTAGAGGTAAACTGGGTTCCATTGTCTGTGACCAGGACCCCGGGGACTCCGAACCTACTTATAACGTTCTTGTAAAAGAAGCGCTGCACTCGAGCTGTGGTGATTGTTGCTAGTGGCTCGGCCTCGATCCACTTGGTGTAGTAATCCACTGCTACTACCAAGTACTTGAGTTGGCCGGGTGCAGTGTCGAACGGGCCCAATAAATCCATGCCCCACTGGTGGAAGGGCCAAGGACTGACCAGAGAGGAAAGACGGGCAGGGGGAGCGTTGTGCAAATCGGCGTGCCTCTGGCAGGGGTCACATTGCTTAACATGCTCCGCGGCGTCTTTCTCTAGGGTGGGCCAGTAATAGCCGGCTCTGAGTACCTTTCGGGCTAGGGAACGCCCACCCGGATGGTGGCCGCAGCTGCCTTCGTGGATTTCTGCTAGGACGTAGGCTGCTATGTCCTTAGCCAAGCACTTCAGAAGGGGGGTGTAGAATCCCCGCTTGAAGAGATCATCATTAACGATGGTGTACCAGGAGGCGCGTCGTACCAACTTCTTGGCTTCGGCTTTCTCCTCGGGCAGCCATCCAGATCTGAGATACTTAATGATCGGGGTCCTCCAATCGTCTTCAGTACCGATCGGCATCATAACTTGTCCTACCGGACGATCAGGGTCAGCTACGTAGGGGAGGGCTAGGGTCCCCTGAATAACCGTTCCATTCAGGCCAGGCTTTCCCGTGCTGGCCAGTTTGGCCAGGGTATCTGCGCGGTCATTCTGGGCTCTGGGGACGTGGCGGAATTCCACTTTGTTGAAGGTTGAAGCCAGTCGTTTCAAATGGGCCAAGTACTGCTCCAGGATGGGATCTTTTGCTTGAGCTTCACCGTTCGCTTGTGAGACGACTAGAAGTGAATCGCAGCAGACAAGTATCTCCTTAGCTCCCAGGTCTCGGGCTGTGACCAGTCCCGCAATGCAGGCCTCATACTCGGCCTGGTTGTTTGTAGTTGGGAAGTTAAAGCGGAGGGATTGTTCGACCACCATCCCGGTGCTACTTTGCAATACGATCCCAGCCCCGCCACCTTCCTTGTTGCTCGAGCCATCTACGTTGACCACCCAGGTGGTCTCGGCAGGGGGTTCTTCCTCATCGGTGAGCTCGACCAAGAAATCGGCTAGGACTTGTGCTTTAATGGCTCTCCTGGGCTCGTAGCGGATGTCATGCTCGGAGAGCTCGATGGACCAGCTGAACATCCGACCGGCTAGATCAGGCTTATGGAGGACCTGCCGGACCGGCTGATCGGTTCGCACCACAATGCGATGAGCTTGAAAGTACCTCCTTAGGCGTCGCGCCGTGGTTAGTAGGGTCAGTGCCACCTTTTCCAGCATCTTATATCTGAGCTCCGCACCCTTCAATGAACGGCTGACGAAATAGACTGGTAGCTGCCTTCCTTCCTCTTCTCTGATTAGGACCGAGCTAACTGCTTTCTCCCGCACGGCCAGGTATAGGTATAGTGTCTCCCCTGGTTTTGGGCTAGTCAGAATAGGGGGGAGGACAGGGTCTCCTTCAGCTGGGTGAAAGCAGCGTCGGCCTCCGCCGACCACTCAAAAGTCGCTCCCTTCTTCAGGAGGGTGTAAAGAGGCAGGGCCCGGAGAGCAGCCTTTGGCAAAAAGCGGCCAGCTGTTGGACTTCCTTGACTGTGCGCGGGCTCTTCATATTCATGATTGTCTGACATTTGTCAGGGTTCAACTCAATGCCGCGGTTGGTGAGCACGTACCCCAGAAACTTCCCGCTTCGAACGCCGAAAGTACACTTGTCGGGGTTGAGGCGCATGTTGTGCTTCTTTAGCTGCTCGAAAACGACTGCGAGGTCTGCCGCGTGGTCCCCTCCCTTTGGGGTCTTGACTATAATATCATCAATGTAGACTTCGACCGATTTCCCCATTAGGTCCCCGAAGATTCGGGTCATCATCCGTTGGTAGGTCGCCACTGCGTTCTTGAGGCCGAAGGGCAGCATCGTGTAACAGTAGGTGCCCCGGTCGGCGATGAAGGCAGTTTTCTCTTCATCGTCCCTATGCATGGGAATCTGGTTGTAGCCTGAATAGGCATCCATAAGAGAGAGGTATTCGTATCCCGAGGAATTGTCGACCAGCGCATCAATGCTCGGTAGGGGAAACGGGTCCTTGGGGCAAGCCTTGTTGAGGTCCGTGTAGTCGATGCACATGCGCCACTTCCCATTTGCCTTCTTGACTAAGACCACATTGGAGAGCCAGGTCATGTACTTGACCTCCCGAATGATTCCGGCCTGAAGCAGCTCTGTGGTCTGTGCTGGATAACCTGCTGCTTCTCAGAGCTCATCTGCCTCTTCTTCTAAGCAACCGGTTTGAACTTCCGGTCGACGGAAAGTCTGTGGCTACAGAAGGCGGGGTCAATGCCGGGCATGTCGGCTGACGACCAGGCAAACAGCTTCCCATTGGAAAGTAGCAAATTTTCCATTCGTTTGCAGAGGTCTCGGGGAAGGCCCCGAGCTATGTTGGTAGTGTTCTCTGGAAGGGGACCGACCTGGATGGGGTGGTACTCCCCGTCGGGTTTGAGGCGTTGGTCGTCTCTAGACTGGTCCACGCGGGGGTCAAGGTCGGTCATGAAACTGGTGTGTTGAACGTGAAAGTTGTTCTGCTGGTCGTGCACTTTGGACTTCTTCTTCTTCCTTTCCTCCCTGGCCAGCCTGCAGCTGGAGTTGTAGCAGCTCCTCGCCATTTCTAGATTGCCGCGTACTGGTACCGCCCTTCCTGCCCAGGGGTACTTCAGCATCAGGTGGTGGGTGGATATGATCGCCCTGAAAGTGTTGAGGCTTGGCCTGCCAAGAATGGCGTTGTACGCCGTCGGACACTCCACCACCAGAAAGCGGGCTTTTATAGTCCTGCAAATTCTGTAATCTCCCAAGGAAAGGCAAGTATCAAAATATCCTAAGGGTAGGACTCTGTCCCCTGTGAACCCAACCAAATCATGGTCGTAGGGGAGCAGGTCTTTCACCGATAGCCCTAAGCTCTTATAAGCATCATAAAACATAATGTCCGCGGAACTACCTGTATCGATGAGCGTCCTCCGGATCTTACCGTTGCCGATCAGAGCTTCAATGACGATGGGGTCATCTTCTTCACCGGTGTCCGTGCCGTAATCGTCCTCCGTGAAGGTTATGGCCACCTTCTGCCTTGGGGGGTGGAGGGACCCAGGTCGGGGCCGTCCAGCCGCTGACATGATGACGCGGGTACTCCTTTTCCGGCTGTTGTTGGTGGGTCCGCCTGCGACCCATCCTCCTGCTATCGAGCCGACGCTGACTAGATTGTTCCCGTGTTGTCTTCTGACTTCATCCCGGCCGTGGCGGTCGGGGCTTCTTCGCCGTTCCCGGCTGCGTCCGCGACGCTCGGGGCTCCGGCGACGCTCGGGACTGTGGCGACGCGGAGGAGACCTGTCGCGACGTTCCACCGATCGGCGTTTGGGAGGGGAACGATCTCGGTGTCTTGGAGGGGTCGGTGACCGTCTTGGGGGTGGCGAGCGTGGGCGCTGGAGGGCCCCCGTCGACACAGCTACATACCTGGACAGTCTTCCTGCTCGGATTAGTTCTTCCACCTTGTCCTTGAGGTTCTGGCACTCGTCAGTGTTGTGACCCGGGCTATCGTGGAACTCACAGAATCTCTTGGAATCCAGCTTGTCCCCCCTCGTCAGGAGTGGGGGGGCGGTCTCTGAGGTCGGTGGAGGCTTTCTCCCTCAGGATGCGTGAAAGGGAGGAGTTCAGTGGGGTATAACTATCGTACTTCTTTCGCTTCGACTTCCGTTCGTCCTGACCCTTCCGTCGGGACTCTCGGGTCGAAGTTTGGTCCTTATTTTCCTTCAACTTCGGCGGTCCTTTGATCGCGAGCGTCTGACTCGCGGCTCTTAGGGTCGCGGCATCTTCCATGTTTATGAATTTTTCTGCTCGAGCTAGGAATTCCTCCAGAGTGTTGGCGGGCTTGCCGTCCAGAGAGGTCAGGAACGGTCCTGGCGCAAGGGCTGCGGTAGCCAGGACCAACCTTGTGTCGGGGAGGAGTCCGGTGATATCACCGGCCTCCTTGTTGAAACGATTGAGAAATGCCTTCAAAGACTCCTTCTCCTTCTGCTTAACCAAGGCCAACGTCTGCGCGGTCTTCGGTATGCTGCGCACCGAGGAATACTGGGCTAAAAAGCATGACACAACTCCGTTCCAGTCGTGCAGTGAGTTGCTCGGTAAATTCTGGAACCAGTTCATGGGTCCTTTGCCAAGGCTCATGGGGAAACAGCGGCAGTATAAAGGGTCGCTGGCCCCAGCGTACTGCATCACGCCCACGAAGAAGTTCACGTGTTCCTACGGGTCGGTGTCTCCCTCGTAGAGCTTCACTTTGGGTCGAGCTCACCCCTGAGGGAAAGGAAACGCCATAATCTCAGGGGATAGGGGGCCTCCGATCGGCGCTGGGTAAGTGACAAGCGCGTTGCTGGACCTGGGGCGGTTGTACGTCTGGTCCCGGGTCGGGGCGGGGAGAGTAACGTCTCCGTGGTGTATGGCTAGCCACTCGTTCGGCCGCGGGTGCCCTGCGACGGGCTTCCTGGTAATAGGGGGGTTGGGTCGGGCCCCCGGTCGTCTCCTCTTCTTGTGAAAACGCCGGCGGGGGGCGCGATCGAGTTTCCTGCTCCTCCAGTTGTCGGAGGCGGGCGCGGAGCATGTGAATCTCTTCCTTAGCGTCTCGGATCCGCATACTACGGGCATGCCCTCGCCCAACCCCGTTGTCCTCTTCCATTGCCCGGATGCGAGCCTCCAAGCGGCAGAGTGCCTCGTGGGCCGCATGCGGGGTAATGGCTGCGGGTTCCGGTGAGCGGGGTGGTTGTGGTTGAGGAGTCGGGGGAGGAGGGTGTTGGGGAGGAGGAGGGGGGGTTCTGCGATCCGTAGTTTCGTTGATGGTCTCCACATGGCCCTCAGGAGTTGGTGCAGGACGGCGTGATGTCTGACGTGTCTCTACCATAGCTTGCTGGTTGATGACTTGAGGCGAAGGCACGCGGTGCTGGGAAGAGTTTTACCAGATCCCCACAGACGGCGCCAATTGATCTAGGAGAGACCAAGCTACCCGTTGACAAGGGGTAGGGGAAGAGGGATCTGGACTGGTTGAAGATGCTCCGGTAGGCAAGGTCCCGGGAGGGGCTCCTGCAAGACACTCCGATGCTAAAGTTAGTGAGGGAAGTTGTAAGAATGGTGAAGTTGGAAAGAATACGTTACCTTTAGATAGAGGGAGTGTTCCCTTTATATATGAGAGGCAGGATTAGGGTTGGAGCCATGCAACGTCATGCATGGCTCGTACATGAGGGCATGGATCACCGTTGGATCCCCCGCAGAGGAACAGTGATCCAACGGTCTGGGGGCCCTACGTGTAAGACCCAAGATTTTAAGCTTAGAATAAGAGGAAGAGATTTCCATTTACGATTAGGGTTGATGTAATGTGAAGGGAAACCTGAACGAAAGTTTATTAAATGAAATATATTTATGAAGGAGAAAGTTCAAGGATTGCATTATGATCGATAAAAGTTATAGCACGAACGTTTTACGCTTAAACCTAGGTCAGAAACCCTAGTATATAGCTAATTTTCACTTTTAGGCACGACGGAAGTTAATTCCAAAAAAAAATCTTCAGAGAAATGTTAGAACTTCTCTTTTTCCATTTATCACAATCGTTTCGAGGCGAAACTCTAGGATCTACGAACGTCCGATTCCAATCATCGGAAGTTTGCCGAAACCGAATCCCTGGTATTTCAAAACCCTAGAATTTCTCGACAATGAAGACTTTATCTATTCAGAGCTTCAAATGAATATTCCACACGCGTACACCCATTTCTCTTGATGATTTCAATCTTTCTTCAGAAGGAAGTTTTCCATTCCGACATTCGATGCAAAAAGCAACTTATCGGGTAAAATAGTTTTACACCGACTTTGCACCGACTTTGCATTAGTTGCCAAAAATACAAGGAGACATCTTCTTAGCTTAGGAATTCCTTTGCCAAAACCTATCTTAGAATTCATGGAGAATGATGCCGGAAAAATCAGATTCGCGAAACTTTCATTTTCCCGCGAATTACCATTTTCTATATATAGCCAAGAAATGAGAAAAAAATCACAAAACTCACCCAAAAACCCATTCAAGGCCGCGAGTTTGCATAGGAGAGGAGGAGGATAGATTTTCTTCATTTCTTGCTTGATCGTCGATCAATCAGTTGTTGCTTCAAGGCTTCGAGGTATAGTCGCTAATCCTTACCTCTGATCGCTTTTTCCATAGCTTTTCTGTAGAGTTTTCTGAGCGGATAGTTTATGGGTTTTTGCAAAACTATCCTGAATCTTTCATTTCTGATTCTAAACCTCTTCTATATGTGCCCAAGATCACTTCTGCCGGGTTAGATTTTCCGTTATGTCGCCGGAATTCCGCCGAAATCAATTTTAGCCTTAAATACCCATTTTTGGAGTTTTTGAGGTAAAGCTTCAACCTTTAGGCTAAAAACTATCGCCTTAGCTTAGTGCTAGTAGGATTAGTTGTCATAAACGTCGTTGGTGACGTCCCTGCAAAATTTTATTTTTGGGATTTCAGTTTTGAAAATCCTAAGTTAAAAATCATGACCAAAATACCCCTGCGACAGTTTTCGATCCGATAATTTTTCCAAGTTCAGAATACCCTTAGTTACGGCTTATGAAGGCATAGGAACCAAGTTTGATCGAAGAAAAATCGAGCCCCATAATTACCTAAAGTGGCCGAGCCCTATTAAGGGGGAGGAGGAAAATTTCCTTTTCCGAAAACTTGTCTTTCGCGCAAGATTATCGTACCTTAGAGTATAGATTACTTCGTGTAACCTTAGTAAGTATCGATAGCTTAGTTCTCGATTGATTCTGATAGTATTTCTGTGACTTTGCTTTAAAGGAACTTTTGAGGAATTTCCTGAGGAGCAACGCTTTGCTTGTGAGGAAGAGTTAGAAGATAATCCTGGAGAATCTGCAGGTGAGGGCTTCTCACTGAATCTCTAGTTAATGCTTAGGGTCGATGTTTCGACATTGTTTACTGTTTATGCACTGGAATTGTGTGTGATTGGAAAATGTTTTCTGAGGCTTCGGCTGACAATGTAGATGATTCATCTACTGTATGTTTTTGAGATTGTCTTACATGCTATGTGCTATGTGGGTAATCTAGGATGTGTGGTGCATGCTTTATATGCTAAGTGCTAAGTGTTTATGATGCGATTTATTGATATATGACATGTTGTTGATTGTGATGATTTAAATATGCTCTGTACTGGAATCTGAGATTCTGAATGGTGAGAATAGCGGGCAGGTCATGCCGATTTTATTTTGAGAGTTTTGAGAAAGTTTGATAGGACGAACGAGGTTCGGGCCTTAATTCTGTGTAGTGGATCGAGACATCCTCTGGAAGCGACTTGGGATTGGGAGATCCTGCAAATGTATAAGACTTGCGATAAGACAAAATGGAATCTATTTTATAAAGAAAATTCATAAGACCTTAAATAACCTCAAAATCTTTAAGTAATGAAAACAACCTCGAAGGAAGGCATTGGAAGTCAAATCATGGTTTCGGAAAAGCGAGGAGTGTCGTCGGATCCAAGTGTTGAGGAGTTTGGTAAGTTCTGAGTATGTTGGTACTCCTTCGCTCGTTGAGCAGTTTGATAGCCATCCAAGGGATGAGCCGAGAAGCTTCACTGAGGCGTGAGACCTTGTGAATGCGGGATACTCCACTGAGGCGTGAGACCTTGTGGAAAGCATGGAACTCCACTGAGGCGTGAGACCTTGTGAGAGCATGAAACTTCACTGAAGCGTGAGACTTCGTGCAAGTGTGTAAATTCACTGAGGCGTGAGACCTTGTGAAAGCATAAAACTTCACTGAAGCGTGAGACTTTGTGAATGTGTGAGACTCCACTGAAGCGTGAGACTTCGTGTGAGCATTGATGACTCGAAGAGTTATCGTGAGTGTTTGCACTCATTTTATGATTATTGTACTTTGTCGCAGAATCGACTTTTACCTTAGGGTAAGCTTTTAGAAACTTTAATTTACCTAGAACACGTGGCGACGTGTCGAGTGAGGTCGGAGACGTTGTTTGGCAAATCACATTGCACTCATGCATACATAGGAGGTTAATACACGGCGTGATACCGGACCTCGGTGGATTGGAGGTTAATACACGGCGTGATACCGGACCTCGGTGAATTGGAGGTTAATACACTGCGTGATACCGGACCTCGGTGGATTCCAAAATGGTCATAAGACCCGGATTTCCGCGTAAGAGCGCTATTAGGCGACTCTTAGTAGCAGATCTGGCTACCGTTGTTGTTGGAGTAAGAGGCATCACGGGCCGAAATGGCACCACCGGGGCTGGTGAAGGGCTGATCCGATGATGTCCATCCGTTCCGGATTGCATATTGGTTGACTGGGTTAACCTGCATATCATTTCATGCGACATGCATACTGACATAGTTAATGAGTGTGTTTGATACTTGTTAGTTCTACTTGATGTATGTTAACTGTGATTTACAGTCGTTCTATTCTTTGTGGAAATATGCAACCCTAGGATGTTATCCCTAGTTATAAGCCTAAGTGGCTATTATCTTATTTATATCTATTGGTGCTATTATTTACATAATTCTTTGGAGTTGACCCTCGCGTCTTCTGTGTGTGCTTTGGCGGACAAACGCCCTTTGTCAGATGTCTTTGGCGGGCTGGTTCATGACGGTTCACCCTTCGGGGGAGACTAGAGTGGAGAAGCTGGAACAAGAGCGCATCGCGGTAGCGAGAGGAGGACGGATGGTGTACATAGACTAGGTCGTTCTGGATTCAGATTCGGGCGACGATCATGCTAGCATGTAGGTTTTAGTGCTGGTGTGAGCTCCTCGAGATGGGATTAGTGTAGGAGTAGAGTCTTAGCTCTGAACATCATTTGTTTTCTTTGGGGACAGGGTAGTTTCCCACCTATAGCTTTTTGTGTGGTTCTTTACGAGAATCACAGAGTGTTGGTTGGACTTAGGAGGTCTTGCTTCAGGCCGATGGGCCAGCTTATTCTCAGTTTTGAGGGATAGTGTTGCGGACACTTACCTTTAGATTTGGTTTGTACATTTTGCCTTCGGGCGTTACACTTTTCTTTCCGTCACTGGAGGTTTACTCGTGACGAGGTTACTTACAGCGGAGGCTATTTATATATTGTATATTAGCTCTATTACTTTTCGCTTTTGGGTTTTATTTAATTCAGTCTTGTCTTAGTTATTATCGAAAAAAAAAATATTTCACGTTTTTCCGCATTAAGTTTACTTTTGGTTACTAAAGTGACGCCACCGAAATCGGGGTGTTACACTAAGGACCTGCACCAGCCAACCTACTCCTAGGGTAGTTGGCCTAGGTCAACCCCTATGTAGTGGGCCCCGGGTTCCTTGTCCTCACCCTTAGTGGTGGGGCTCGGGAGTAGGGGGTTCTCGACTTCCCCCAAACGGCCCCTTATCAGGGGCTTTCGGTGGGTCCGACCCTGTCCTAGGTCCCCTGACCGTCCCCGGTCAGGGTTCCCGGAACACTGGGTCTGATCTGAATTTGGGATTTTAGGTTTAGTGTTGTTGGGTAAGGGTTTCTTTGATTTGAGGGTTAATTTGTGAGTTAGGAAAAGTTTTGGGCTTTAATTTTTTTATATTCTGATGTGTTTTTTATTTAAAAAAATTATTTATTCCACATAAGCACAATTAACCCAATCAGCGATCCAAATCATCACTCGCCGGAGCTCCGGTGAGGATCCGCTCCAAACATTTTACAAAGAAGAGGACCTTTTCCAATAATTTTTCCGGGGAGGGACCTAGGTCAGACGGCGATACAAAGACAGGGAGTAATATGATGCTTAACCCTTTACCTAATGTAGGTAATACGTTTACCTAATATAATTAAGGTCTGGTCTAGCATTTTAAATACCATGTTTAGCCAATATAGACAATGCCTGGTCTAGCATTTTAAAAAGCCTAGTCTAGCCCGAAAACCTATTTTAAATTCTATTTG
The DNA here is from genome assembly GCF_012489685.1 of Lotus japonicus. Lineage (NCBI taxonomy): Eukaryota > Viridiplantae > Streptophyta > Magnoliopsida > Fabales > Fabaceae > Lotus > Lotus japonicus. The sequence goes on along the minus strand of NC_080041.1, from coordinate 28,164,532 downwards.
TACAAAGCATTTAATAGACCATAAGTTTATCAGCAAGAGTATGCTTGGTTTCGTATTTGCCTCAATGCGTTCTTCACAAAATATCATGTGCTAAAATCCCGAACAAAATGGGGTTGCCGAACAAAAAACTCGTCACCTTGTTATTTAGGACACTTTTAATCCATAGAAGCATTCCTCTTTTTTTCTGGGGGCGGGGGGTGGGATATGTCCTCACTGCTTGTTACCTAATTAATCAGATGTGGTCTTCTGTCCCTGATAACCAAGTACACTTATTATGAGTGCTTCCTCAACAGGCAGGCCCTGCATTACCTACGTCTCAAGTCTTGGGCATTGAGGTTGCACAATCCATATTAATGTCAGCAGGACATTAAGATAGCGTTTGGTGATGGAACGGAACAGGATAGAACAGAACGGGACAGAACAGGATGGAACAGGACAACAATATTCTGTGTTGTGTTTGGTAACTCCAAGCCAATAGAACAGAACTATGATTTTAATTACATATATAACCGTGCATGTTTAATATTTGATTGATTAAAACAAATTGAACTCAATTGAACATTTTGCATAGAAACCGTTTGTTATTGCTTACTTCATGAAATAATCACTTATTTGTTTAAAATAATCACTTATATATTGTTTAAGTTGTTTCAGTATGCTATTGAAAAAAGCAGAAACCTAATTATCTATTTAAGCTATTTTAAGTGCGTTTGTTTAGATTAAAAATATTTATTTTTAACTATAATTTTTATTTTATTTTAAGCGATTTTGAGAATAGCATAAGTTGATTCGTGTTTGACTACTCTAATTAAAATTACTTTTTTTATCTCCTCTCATCTATCATCATAGATTTTCATTATAAGTTAAAGTAACTGTTTCAAATAATCTATTTTCAGCTTCAGCTGAAACCAACACAAAAGGTGATTTTTTATTAAAAAGTGATTTTTTCAAAATAAGTTGAATCAAACGCACTCTAATTGGCTTGTTTATCATTCCTTACAAAAACTGATTTTTCATTTGGAAAAATAATTGATTTTATTATAATTAAGTTGATTCGTGTTTGACTATTCTAATTAAAATCACCTTTTTATCTCCTCTCATCTATGATCATAGATTTTCATGATAAGCTAAAGTAACTGTTTCAAATAATATATTTTCAGTTTCACTTGAAACAAACACAAAAAGATATACTTTGATTTAAAAAGTGGTTTTTTGATTAAAAAGTGATTTTTCCAAAATAAGTTGAATCAAACGCACTCTAATTGGCTCGTTTATCATAGCTTACAAAATGTGATTTTACTTTTAAAAAAATAATTGATTTTATTTTAAGTGATTTTTTTGAAAAAGTAGATTTTCATTTAACTTTGTCTACAAATATAATATGTGATTTCAATTTTAAAAGTGATTTTAAACTGTTTAGATACATAAAATTTCAAATATAAATTAGGGGTATTTTTGAACTTGTAAAACTTTTAAGAGAGTGTTATGTTCTGTTCCCTTCCGTTCCACCATTTTCCAGGGAACCAAAGTGTCCTGTTCCTGGAGCCTTTTGTCCCGTTCCGTTCCATCTTATAAACATGACAAAAACAGAACAGAACCCATGTGACATGTTTCGTTCCCTTCCCACTTGTCTACCAAACGCTACATAACTATAGATTATTAGGCTGGTCTATTGTAATTAGCATTAGGCCTAATTGTAACCATTATTTTATTATATTTTTATGGCTGTTATAGCTGTTACATTTTTTGGTGTAATTAGTTTGTAATTGTAGTCCCTCTTTAAACTGTATAGAAATTGAATTTTGTCTATTTAAGAAAGTAAGGCCAACAAAAAGCCACAGAGTTTTCCAAAAAAAAAATTTGATACCATGTCAAAGATCAAAAGATGACAGGATAGATTACAAGAAAGTTGTTTTAGAAAACTGTGTGGCTCATAGTTGGTCTTGCTTTCTTAGATAGATAGAAATCAATTTTTGTACCATTACAAATTAATTACACCAGAAAATATAACAGCCATAAAAACACAACAAAATAATGGTTAAAATTAGGCCTAATACTTATTGCAGCAGACCAGCCTAATAATCTGTAGTTAATGTCCCCGCGGGACATTGACAATCCAAACCAGTGATTGTGATTTCTCAGAGGAAGTATGTCGTGGATATTTTGGAGGACACAAGATTGTTAAATGTCAAGCCAGTTGAAACTCCTATATATGGATCCCAAAGTCAAATTTTTGTCAACTCAAGAGCTTAGTTTTAGAGAAATATGAGAATAGTTGGAAAATTTAATTACCTCACTTTCACATGTCCAGATATTTTGGGATGTTGTGATTGGCATACGAAATTATATCAGACGAGCTCCAAAAAAAGGTTTATTGTATTAAGACAAGGGTCATATACGAGTTGTAGGATACTAAGATGCAGAATAGGCAGGTTCTCCCCTGTTAGGAGATCCACCTCTGGGTATTGTATTTTCCTTAGTGATAACTTAATCCCCTTCCCCTGTTTGGAGATGAAGTGCAAAAGTAAAATATTGAGCCATAGCTATAGCTACTTGTGAACTTACACTACTAAAAAAACGCGAATTACCGACGGATTTTAGCGACGGAAAAAAATCCGTCGCTAATAGCGACGGATAGCGACGGATAGACGTTTTGAAAATAAATATTCAATTTTAAAATTTAGCGACGGTTTTAGCGACGGATTTTTTCCCTCGCTGGTTTTCCGTCGCAAATTCCCTCGCTAATTTCATTTTATTATTTTATATTGTAAATTAGCGACGGTTTTGTACCGTCGCTGTTTACCTCCCGTCGCTATTTCCCTCGGTAAAGTTTGTAAGAAGTTAGCGACGGAATAATAACATAATTTCCGTCGCTGAATATATTGTTTTTAAAAATAAATTGTTTTCTCCGGGATTCGAACCTGGGTCTTGCTTGTCAAAGGGAATTACTTAGCCATTTGAACTACTTGATATTTTGTTTGTTATGCTTTGAAATAAATATATTTGACTTGATAAAGACTAATAGGTTAAAAGACACTTTACCAATCTCATTCTCCCTAGCACAGACAACTGAAGCAATCGATGGAACCTCTCGACTGAAACCACCGTTCCTCGGGATTTGGGTTTGGCACCCCACCCTTTAGGCTACGCGCCCCAGCATTTTTTTTTATTCCAAAACTACCCATCGGTAAATGATTTGCCGATGTCAAAATAACAATCGGTAAATGATTTACCGTTATTGTTCCTCAGTATGAACACCTTTATCCCATTACCCAGAACACGAAGAACAATATCGGTTAATCATTAACCGATTCTTATATTGATATCGGTATATCATTTACCGATTGGTAATCTGGCAGTTTGATCACCTTTTCACCATTACTCCTCCCTCCACCAACCCCTCCACCATTACTCCTCCCTCCAACAACCCCCCACCAGCCCCCCATAACTCGCCCAAACTACCTTATTCTACCATTACTCCACTCCTCCCTCACATTTCACCTTCCCACCACCACCACCATCTCCACATTTCCACCACCACCACCACCACCACCAAGGGAAAGCTTTTAACTTCTGGTAAGTGGTGTTAGCTTTGGTACTTTATTTATAGTTAGTTTAAGTAGTTAGTTGTTAGTTTAAGTAGTTAGTTTAGTTAGTTAAGTTGGTAATTTAGGCTGCTGAATCGTGAATCGAATCGGTAAATGAATTGCCGTTAATGTATCGGATTATGATTTACCGTTATGATACCGGAATTTGATTTACCGTTATAGGGTCGGTTATTGATTTACCGTTTTTGTTCCAGGGATGACAGAGTCCTTTTTCTTTGGTGAATCACAATTGATACATGCTGCTGGATTGGAAAATGATAATCCAGAGGAGCAACCATCACTAGCTGAACCTCCGATTATATCTATAGATGTCTCTCATTTGTATCATACTGATCAGGTACTCATTGCACAAATTTTTGCATGCTTTGTTTGCTTTGTTTATGCCTTGTTTTATGCCTTATGCCTTCTTTATCCTGAAACAGCGTTTCCCTTTGAAAGATGATCTTATGAAATGGGTTCGCGACATTTCTATGGCAAATAATTTTGTTTTGGTGACAACAAAGTCTGATAGTGGTGCGAAGGGAAGAAAAGAATATGTCATTCTGGGGTGTGAGAAGCATGGTGCGTATATTCCCTACAGAGAACCGGATCTTGTTGAAGGAACGTCAACACAAAAGACAGGTTGTCCTTTTAGGCTAAAAGGACGACGTACGAAAGATGATAAAGGTTGGTGGTTGAAGGTGATGGACGGTAGACACATCCATCTCGCAGCTGAGTCACTAGTTGGCCACAATTACGCTGGTAGACTGAATAGTGAGGCGAAGGAGGACGTGATAAATCAGGCTAAGACTTGGGTTCCACCTAGAAAGATGTTGGCGTCCTTGAAGGAAAAAGATCCTTCAAACTTGACTACCATCCAACAAATTTATGGTGTTTGCAAGCGGTTCAGACAATCCGTTCGTGGGTCACTGACAGAGATACAATACTTGCTCTCTGACAGCGAACGTTGAGAGGGTGGAGAATGTTGTTGCTGTTATCAAATCTTGCACTCCCAATGGGTTTGGAGATGCGAAAGTTACCCTCAAGGTATGTCTTGTCCTTGCTTTTGTAAGGCCTTGCTTTTGGTCCCCCTTGACTAACCGTTCTAATTTACTTCTCAAACGATTTCAAAAATTTAGGACCCCACGGGTGCTGTTGATGCTAGCATCCACCGCAAGGCATTTACTCACAGTGAATTTGCGAATGACATAACTGTTGGATCTGTTCTCGTTCTCCAAAAGGTCTGAAACCTAAACATGAAACTTGCTTCATTTTTTGGACAGTTAAGCATGGTTTAATTAAAGTATACATTTCACATGCAGGTTGCTGTGTTTGCACCTAGAGGAACTGTTTGTTATCTTAATATAACATTGCCCAACCTAGTGAAGGTATTCCCAAAAGATTGCGGACCCCATGACTTCATCGATATCACAGAGGAATAATTTTGTTTTCGGTGTTGCTTATGTTTAATTTGGTTGTGTAACCGTTTAACTTATTGTCATGGATTACTACATGCTTTGAATTATTTATATGTTGTCGTTGTTTCTGTCGGGGACCTCCGTCCTGATAATGACGCTGCTGGATATGTACTCATACGCCCATGACAGCACAAGGGAGGTGAACCCACCGATCTGCGCTGTCTTCCTGCGGGATGCACGACTCAGCGGTTCGTACAACGAAGCCAGCGCAATCGCACCCCACGCGTACTCCGACACGCGACCGAGGTCCTCAAGCATCCCGATCCAGTAGACAATAGTGTGGTAACCACCACTCTTGCTGGCAAAGAGGGTGGCACCAAGCTGGTTCACCAGCCAGATCCTAGCAGCATCCTCATAGCGTCCCCCTACAATGAAATGAATTAAGTTAACAGTTATTAATAATACTCTAAAAATAAATACAACTTAATAAAGTAATTATTAAGACATACCATCCATAGCAGACGTGTACATGGTCTTCAGAGTAATGAACCGAATGTTCTGGCCACCCGCCGCCTCAAACTCAGCCAGATAAGCAGCAACAGATCCTCCCAGGAGCTGGGCGTAGAGCGCTGCAACCTCGTCTCGCTCCCCTCTGCCCGGAGTGTAGAACCTCGACCCTGTGGGAAGATGGAGAAGAGCAGACACATCGTCCAGGGTGATAGTCATCTCCCCGAACGGCATGTGGAAGCTACTCGTCTCCTCATGCCATTTCTCAACAAGGGCCAGTACGACAGCTGGGTCTGTCTCCGGTAACCCGCACCAAGGCAGGTGATACAAACCCGTCTGCTGCAGCAGCTGTCGTACATGTGTGTGGGCCTCTGAATCGCCATCACAGGGGAGGTTCCATACCTTCCCCCCAACAGTGGCCACCCTCAATGTCCGACGGTCCACGTACCGCGGGTCTGTGCGAAGAAGTGCCTGCCACGTCCAAGGAGCCTTGTGGTCAGGATAATGCGCAAGAAGCGACAGATCCTCAGGCCCCCCGGGAAACGGTGCCACCCTCTGGATGAGGTCGTCATCCGCACCGCCCTCTGCACCGCCCTCTGGCACCACATCTGGCATAACATCAGCAGCATCAATCTCCTCCTGCAGAATAAGAGGCTCCTCCTCCTCACCACTAAGCTCAGAAGAAGAAGAAGACTCCTCGCCACTAGGCTCAGAAGAAGATGTCTCCTGACGAGGTAACTCAGCCATCGGAGACAACGGAGCAGGGTCCAGCTCAGCCGGAGCCCTAGTAGCAGACAGAGCGGGGGTAGCTGACGGAGCCCCGACCGAAGTAGCAGATGGAGCCGGGGTAGCTAACGGAGCCTCGACCGGAGTAGCAGATGGGGATGGAGACGGAGCTGAAGCCTCTACCGCCTGAGTGGCTGCAATATGGTCGCCGCGCCTGGTAGAAGCATGCAAGCGCTCGTGTCGATCCGCTGGATCCTCACTAGTAGAAGCATGTCGTGACCTCTTCCTCCCGCCCTTCATTCTCGCTATCTGTGCAAAACAAACAAATTTAACAATACTTGTCATAATAAGTAAAGCATTTTCACATATGAGCATATCATTTGAGTCATTTTTTAACTTAATCAGGAAATTTCCAATCAATCGTTTAGCAACTAACCATAGGAAAAGGAAAATATAGAGAATTAGTTGTTAGTTTGCATGTGAATGTGATTAAATTAAATTTCTAGCTGTGTTAAGGTCAAGCAACCATCATCACAAGCAAACAAAAACAATAAACAACTTTCCTAATTACAACACATGAAGCATATGATTTGAGCGCTTAATCTTTTCCAATAAACAATAAACAATAAACAACTTTCCTAATCACAACACATCAAATCTATCTTGATCTTTTCCAATTCTCAACAAATCAGCAAAGTAATCCTGGAAGCTAAATACATGCCATGGTTAAATATTGGAAATAAATTTTGGAAGTCTGCACTGTCATACTGTCATATCGGAAAATCATTTTCCATTACCATATCGGAAAATCATTTTCCATTATCATATCGGAAATTGATTTTCCGATATTACAGTAAACCCAGAAACAGACCCAAATGCACCCCACTCGTGCCCGTACTCGTTTCATGGAATTTCAGGCAACAAAACACAACAAAACCTACCTCTAATCATCAATCAACTACCCTAGTGTTCAACCATTGACCTAATTCAAACTTCAAATGTGAAAATCATTGAAATCAAAACTTACCTTTTGAATGTAATGGAATGGGTCTTTGTGGGAGCTTTGATGATGATTAGAACCGACCTTTGAGATGATTGAAGTGGTGGAACCGAGCTTTGAGAGAGGATGCGATTGAGGGAGGGAAATTTGGGTTTTGAAATAATGGGTTTCAAAACCCAAACTGTCGTGTTTATATGTTTTAAACACGATCGGTAAATGATTACCCGTTATAGAGTCGGGTAATCATTTACCGTTTTTAATCAACTGGTTTTCTGGTAATTTCGCCCCCCAAGGTGGGGCGGGGGGCCTAATGGGTGGGGTGTTAAACCCAAATCCCCCGTTCCTCACGCTCGCTAGCTCCACCGTTGTCATTCCCTTTCACCATAACCACCGTTCCTCACGCTCGCTAGATCCTCCGCCGGAGTCAGTGGTCGAATCCACAGTATGCGGTGGTGAATGGGTTTCCCTTCGCGTGTCCGCCGCTCATCGCTCGCAAACCGTCATCCTCCATCGCCAGTTAACAAGCTTAAGGGAAAAGTATGAACCGTCATCCTCCATCGCCAGAGCTTAAGGAGCAACAAAAGGTATGATCAACTTTTTAGGGTTATGCATATTGAAGGTCATCCATACCAGTATCCAACAGCATATTGAAGCTCTTTTTGTTTTGGTCCAACAGCATCTCGATTTCTATCCTGTATTACCAGCTTCCAGCTTATTAAGCAGCTCACGCAAGGGATACATCTGAGGATGAGATATTGGCTTTCGGTGGCTTGGATGCTGTGGTTTTTGTAAGGATACTTGTGTTTAGGTTGTTCAATCCTTCTACAATTTGAACAATTTTGGCTGTGTGCATTATGTTTTCTTGTTGAATGTTTCACTGGAATGAATTTAAATTGCTTTCTTATTTGATAATTTCTTAATCTGGAATCTGCCAAACCAACCGAATGTTGATTTTTGATGCCTAGATAAGTACAAGTGATGAGGCCATTAAACTTATTCTAAAGATTTGATTATTTTAAGTCTACTCTCTAGATTCACTTGATGTCTGTCTCTAAGAATACATATGTTAGGGGTATATATTTGATAAAACATCTCTGATCAATATTAATTAACATTCTTACTATGTTGCACAACAATTTTATCATTTTTTTCAATGACAATTTCTCATGCAAGTCAATCATTTGAGTCTTTGGGCTAAAGGGAAGCCTAACACTGAAATTCGTTAGGAAACGGAAGATTCATCTAAAAATCATGCTTGATTGCATATTTATGCCATTGGATGGTGTAAGTACTTGAAATCTAATATGATTTATGCTTTGAATAAGAAATCTAATATGATTTATGCAGTAGACACTGATGCTCATACATTTGGTAAAAAGAAAATGGTTGATTCACATGACCTTGAGCTTGTGAGAGGACAGCTTTTGTGAATTGCGTGCCATGTTTGCCTAAACATGTTGAATATAGCCGAAACAGAATGCTATTTATTGTCTAACGTTTAACCGTATATTGGCACCTTTTCAAGAATTAGGTTTTCACCATCCATTAGGTGCTTGTCTTCAATTTCAGAATATGAACTTGTTGGCATATTGTTAGGATATGTTGCATTGAGTAAAGAAACTATAGAGCGCGTTTAGGATATGTAATTCTACTTCAATTCCCTCTGAATTCTTTCTTTCTTTCTTTTTTTCAAGAACTGAGGATTTATTATCTCTTATAATAACTACTTAACAGGAATCCTACAGACAGAAACTGGATGAGACGCTGAATTTGGGTTCTGATGGGAAGCCATTTAGGATGTTAGTTTTCAGAGGAAGTTCTAAATCAACTACAAAATCTATTCGTCACATCGATCAGGTGGGACAAGCAGACGCAGCCGCACTTCAAAACAGTATCAATCAGCCCCGCCCTCGTACAATGCCTAAGGTTCTCTTCATATCACTGCTCTTTTAATAATAATTTGTTTTCTGATTCTGTTTTTCTTGTTTTCTTTTTGTTTGAGATAATGCGATGTTTATATAGATCATGCAATACAAGTATTATCATTGTGTTAGTAAGTCCTAAGTTTGCCTCCTGCAATTTGCTTCCTCTTGGAGGAATCAATGAACAAGCGTTGTAAAATTGTAATATTGGGTGATGAGAAGAATCATTTCTGATTTCTAACCATTTTTATTCTCTTGCTGTACACTGATTTGATAAACTGAATAACTATGCATGCAGAAAGAGGCCAAGGTCTTGGATGCACCAAATATTAGAAATGACTACTATTCAAACACTATGGATTGGGGGAAAAACAACATTCTTGCTGTTGCTTTGGGATCAGAAATGTACCTTTGGAACTCTGTGAACAACAATGTACATAGGTTGTTTGAAGCCACTCACAATGATTGTCCCACAAGTGTTGCCTGGTCACGGGATGCCAAACTTTTCGCAGCAGGATTTATGCACTCTAAGCTTCAACTCTGGGATGCTGAGACTTCTAAGCCAGTATGTATCTCTCTATTTATCTGCTTCTCTAATTATACAACATGAACGTCTGGACTCAATTCCTAGTTTTTAACTTTCAGATAAGAGTCCTAGAAAGTCATGGTCAAAGGATTGGAACCATTGCATGGAGTGGCGATACTTTAACTTCTGGAAGCCATGACAAATCTATAATCAACCATGATGGTACGTATAGTTCTTTTTAACCCTTTAGATATATTTTGAGTACAGAAAGCTATTGATGAAATGTGATGATATAACATCTTGCTTTATTATGTTACTGTGAGCAGTTAGAGCAAGAAGAAATGTTATTTCACGGGTAAAAGCACACGGAGCAGAAGTTTGTGGCTTAAAATGGTCCAAAGGGGGAAATATGCTGGCAAGTGGCGGCAATGACAATCATATCTACATATGGGAATCATCTAAAATGAATTCATCGAGTTTCTTGCATTGTTTTAAGGACCATTCTGCTGCAGTCAAAGCCCTTGCTTGGTGCCCTTATGATTCAAATGTGCTTGCTTCTGGAGGTGGCACAAATGATAGGTGTATTAAGATATGGAATATTCAAAAAGAAACTTGCATTCGCAGCATAGATACTACAGCTCAGGTAAGATACTTATTGTTTGTTTTTGGAAAATTAATAATTTCCATTCACCACAAATAATTAATCACCATTGTTTTAATTGATTACTATTTAGTCTTTTGGACAAATGCATCCATTGTTTACTCTTGCTGAATGATAGTTTGGCATTATGTGCAGGTTTGTGGATTAGAATGGAATAGGCATCACAAGGAGATATTAAGTGGCCATGGCTTTAGCACAAGTACATCCCACAACGAACTTTGCTTGTGGCGGTATCCATCCATGAATAAAGTGGGAGGCTTGGACCCTCATGCTTCAAGAGTCCTCCATCTATCTCAGGTATATATGCTTCCTATAAGTAAAAACTTCAACAGTTTCTTTATTTCTCTCTTCTTTTCCTATCACACCACTCATCATATATCTCACTTCTCTCTCTTTTATTCCAATGTGGTGTGGGGTGGAATTGGGGTGTCAAAGTATTATTTTCCATAACTTAAACTCTAGAACCTGGTCCAATTATAAATATTTAAAGCATGTAATGTAAGGTATGCAATCAGGAAGAGCATCTTATGTAGTACCTGTATTTGTTTGAACACTAGTGCCATATTATGCTGATGACTCCAATGAATTAATCCATTTAAACTCAATCCTGGCAATTATTTCTTTCAAGTTAACACTAGGTTCTTATCTCTTGCAGAGCCCAGATGGGTTAACAGTGGTGTCAGCTGGGGCAGATGAAACATTTCGCTTTTGGGATATTTTTGGGCCACCTGCTACTGATACATCAAAGATCTCACATCTGGATAACCTTTTGTCCCTGAAGATATCCGCATTAAGATAACATTTTCTTTTACGAGCTTGTTTGGTTGCGGACCAAAGAGCACTTGTTGGAGCTTATTTAACTCATTTTTTAGTAGCTCCAATAAGTTCTCTTTAGTCCGTATCTGAAATCAATCTAAACCTGAAAGTCTCATTATTGTTTCCCTACTGATTTTCCCTACTGATTTTTCCCTACTGATTTTTCTAATTGTCCCTACTGATTTTTCTACTGATTTTTCTAATTGTCCTACTGCTGTAGTTTTCAGTTTTCATGATGTCTAATATCTAAATCTTATGTGAAGGTTGATTTTGAAACACAAATTGCTGCAAGAGACTCACAGCATAACATAGATGATGAAGAATTAGAGGATGATTTGGATGGCATTTGATTTAGATGAATATATGTATTTGATACTATGTTTTTAATTATACTTGACATTTTACCATGACTATGTATGGATTCACTACTATGGTTATGTAGGTTGATGAACATGATCTTAAATATGAAACTTCAAATCAATAGTATATTTTGAATTACTTCTATTTGGGGAAAATATTCAAATTGAATTGTTATTGCACAGGGAAAAAAAACTGCTAAAAAAAAATTTGTCATTTACACAGTGGGAAATTAGCGACGGATTTTGTCCCTCTCTAAACTTTATAAATTAGAGAGGGAACTTTACAGGAAGTTAGCGACGGCCAATTCCGTCGCAAACAGCGACAGAAAGCTACGTTCCGTCTTAAATAGCGACGGAACAATCCATCGCAAATAGCGACGTCATATGTATTCCGTCGTAAATAGCGACGGACTAATCCGTCGCTAATAGCGACGGAAACATCCGTTAATCATGTAAACGCATTAGCGACGGAAAAGTAATACGTTTGCGACGATATATTTCCGTCGCTATTAGCGACGGATATCATATTCCGTCGTTAATTGTTTAGCTACGCCCTTTTGCACGGCGGATGCAGATCCGTCGCTAATTCCGTCGCTAAATGATCAGCGACGGATTTTTGCTTATTTAGCGACGGATTTTGCCCGTCGCTAAATAGCTTTTTTTTAGTAGTGTTATACAACTCAAAAAATTGTTTCAAGACCTGAGATTTAGGGAATATTTCAAAGATGATACTTATTGATGACAATCAGGTTTCATGAGAGGACCAAACATATTGAGATTGAGCGCCATTTTATTAAGAGAAGATTTTATCCGGAAATATCAACTCTAGATTCATCAATTCAAATGATTAGTTCATTAATGTTTTCACCAGTCTTTGAGAGGTCCTAGAGTTAATTATAGGGAAAATGATAAAAGACACGACTCTTTGACGCACGAGGGTGCACGAAGGCTAAAAAATTATAATTTTTTAAATTAAAAATAAAATAAAACAGGGGTAACTGATACAGGCACAGTGGTGGGTGGTCACAGATTTGATGAAGAGTTCAGCAAACGTGGATGATCACTCCCTTTTTCTTATACTACTCGCTCCTCCTCCCCACCTCCACCGCTGCTTCCATGTCCGACGTCCCTGTACCGATCGAACCCCCTCCTCTGATCAAAACCCTTGAAATCGTCCTTTGATTGCTCCCAAACCATCCTCGATCCCTCCTGATGCCTGTCCCCTCCCTAATCCAGCACTACAGCCACAGCCTCAAGTTCATGTGGTGAGATGTTCGTGACATGCTCGCCACAGTCAAGGTTTTGATGCCGAGATTTTTCTATCTTCCTTTTCTTTGATTTTTAGATTGTACAGTCTCATGATCCTTCGATTAGGGCTGATTTCTCTATATTCCGGCATGTAGGACAAGGGTTTGATGGTGGCTGACCTATGATGAGGTTTTCCAGCGGTGTGGTGGTTGATCGCGACAGAGTTTACATCAACGCTAGTGGGTATGACTGAGGGTGGAGAACGCAGTGGTTGGAGGTTACGAACGGCAGAAGACCGATTTGACGGTTGGTGATGGGGGTAGGTTCGGTTGTGTAGGGGTCACCGCGGGCTTCGAGTTTTGGTTCTCACACCGCAATTGTTCACTAGCCAAAAGACGGAGCAAAAAGTGGAGAAAAGAAAAAGAGGAAAGCGTAGAGAGGAGAGAGAAAGTTCGAAAAGGAGGATTACAACACGCTCGTGCGTCATCGTGCACATGGTAGTCGTACCATATAGCAGTTCTCTAATTATATTTATAACAAGCTTGGTGCATATGACATATATGCTAAAGCTTTAGGGAGTGTTAGATATCTTGTATTTATTATTAATAGGTCACATAATCATGTAAATAGGAAAACTAGGATATTATGTATTTATGGTGCCTATTATATATAATGATCTCCGTTGTGTAGTTGAGACATATGGATTCAGACTAATGTCTCTACTCTCTCGGTTTCTCCTTATTCAACAAGTAGTATCCAAAATCCACTTTTGGCCTTCACTAATCCACAGTCAAGCTAGGTAGATTACCCAAGAGGGTAAACACTTCCCTCGATTGATTTTCCATTTATATGACTCAAACTTTAACTCAGAGGAAGCAAGCTCTTTGCCGCTCAAACCAACAGATCTTATGCTAGTTCTTCTATGGAAAAAATTATAAACCTTGAGAGAAATGTTGTAGTGCCTTTCCCAAAATGTAAGACCCAAGTTTTTAAGCTTAGAATAAGTGGATGAGATTTCCATTTACGATTAGGCTTGATGTATCGCGAAGGAAAAACCTGAACAAGAGTTTACTAAATGAAATAAATTTATGAAGGAGAAAGTTCACGAAAAGTCTAAGGATTGCATCATGATCGATAAAAGTTATAGCACGATCGATATACGCTTAGACCTAGGGCGAAAACCCTAGTAAATAGCTAGTTTACACTTAAAGTCACGATGGAAACTTATTCCAAAAATCTTCCACCCTTGGAACACTATAGGAATAAATTCCAAAAATATTTTAGAGGAATATAAGACTTTCTCTTATTCCTTTCCATAACAAGCGTTTCGATACGAAACCCTGGAATGTACAAACGCCAAATTCCAATACTCGGAAGTTTGCCGAAACCGAATCACTGATAGTTCAAAACCCTAAAATCAACGGACGATGAAGACTTTTTCTATTCGGAGCTTCAAATAAAGATTTCATCCGCATAAGCCCACTCTAATCGACGTTCCAAATCTTTCTTCAGAAGGAAGTTTCTGCATCCGAGGTCAAAACCATAAAGTGCATTTGAAGCCGGTAAGCATTAAAAACAAGCCTCGAAAACCAAAAATCATACCGATATTTCTTTGAAGAATTAGAAGATTCAGCGGGGAGAATATCGTGTCTAAAATACGTTGGAATCAGTAGGAAAGAAATGGAATCACTCTCATATTTTTATTTTAACTCTATGAGTTAAATCCTCCGATATCTAAACAAATCTATACCGGTTTACAAAATATCTATTCATCCTTATCCGATCTTTGATAAATATCTTCCATTTCATTCCCTATATATATTGTGTTTTCTTCACCTCTTCTTACTACTTCTTCTTCTATTATTCTCCAAAAGCTGCAGCACACACACCTTTCCATTCTCTCTACTTCCTCCAACGTGAGTTACATCACCAGACCATGTTCTTGTTCTTTCTTTCTTCCTTCTTGTTTTCTTTTTCTTTCCCTTGCAGCAGCCACACCCATTTATTCTTCCTCGTCACCAATACTCTTTCTCCTTCACGCATCATCACCATGAAACAACCAAGAAGCCAGCACTATCATCAACATGTTCTTCTTCTCCTTCTTCTTCTTTCTTCCTCACGCAGCCACCACCGATGGCCACCCACAACACCATCATGGACGCACCACATGAACCACCACCATGGTTCTCTCTTTCCAGCCGAGAGCACCACCTCCATGGCCACGAAGCAAGCAAAGAGAAACGACAAAGGAACCATGAAAGAAAACAGGGGAGAACGACGTGAAAACAGAGCATAACGACGCGCCGACGTCGCCGACATCGCAAACTTCGACCTTCGATTCCGGTGTACTCGGACCTCCGTTCACAGCGAGATAAGTAACGTTGGAACCCTTGCGGTGTCCACAACAAAACCCATATTCCGGATTGTCGTTCCGTCGCCGTCGACCGCCGCCTCTGCCGCCTTCGGGAGCTCTTTCCGGTCAACTCCGGCGACCGAAGGAAAAACAGAGGATACTGCTACGATCCTTGCCGTGAGGAGAGCAAAACCCTATCTTCAATTTCGTATTTGGGTCATTTTATTCGACGACCCCGACAACCACCGTCGACCTTCGGCTGAACTTTCTGGGCAAACCGTCGACTCTTTGGGGAAACGGACAGCGCCGTTGAGTTTCTGGCTGCGAAAGGATGAAGGAACAACCTTCCTTTGTGTCTCCGGCGACAGTTCCTCCGTCAACCCCGTGAGCCGCAACTTTCTCTGGCGACTCTTCGCCGACAAGTTTCAGAAACTTGATTTTCGTACGATGAACGGAAGCACCCTGCATCGAAGCTACACAATGGAAGGAATCGAGCCGACGCAGGCAAACAAAGATGTAATCGGATCGGAGTTGCACCTTAGTATGGAAATTGGCTAAGGTGAGGGCTACTCATTGAACTATTAGCTAATGTTTTAGGTGTCGACGCATTCGACTTGATTTACTGTTTATGCACTTGTTTGTGTTTGCCTGGAAAAATGTTTTCTGAGGCTTCGGCTGACAATGTAGATTATTCATCTACTGACTGTTTTTTTTGAGTTTTGAATCATATGCTACGTGCTACATGGTTAATCTAGAATGTGTGATATCTGCTAATTATGCTAAGTGCTACGTGTTTAAATTAGGATATGTTGATACATGATTTATGATTGTTGGACTGTGCTAATTTAACTATGCCATTACACCTATATCTGTTAGGCTTCAGAGTGAGGATAACGGGCATGCCATGCCGATTTTATTTTCAGATTTTGGGAAAGTTTGATGGGACGGATCGAGGTTCGTACCCTGTTTTTGTTTTATGGATCGAGACCTTCTCAAAGGAAAATGAGTTTGAAAATGATATTGGAAAACCCCCATTTGAATTCACGTAAGAATTTGGGTTGTTCTGTCTAAAGCAAGAAGGGCTTTTAATGAGGCATTGTGCCCGGCCAGCTTACCTGAGAACTTCTCGGGCCATTACTTGGGTGATGATGGACCTTTTGTTTTGAGACCTTCTCCAGGGAATCATTGGAATCATAGGATCTTGGAAACTAATAGGATTAGAGACGAAACTTAAACAATTTCATAATGAACCTCCATAATGTATTAAACAACCTCAAAACCCTTAATATAATGATAAAAGACTCAGACGAAAGTTTAGGGCTTGAACATTAAGTTTTGAAAATAAGAAGTGTCGTCGAGTCCAAGAGTTGAGAAAACTAATAAGTTTCTGAGTATGTTGATACTCCTTCGCCCTTTTAGCAGTTTGTTTAGCCATCCAAGGGATGAGCCGAGAGGCTTCACTGAGGCGTGAGACCTTGTGAAGGTGTGAAACTTCATTGAAGCGTGAGACTTCGTGCAAGTGTGTAAATTCACTGAGGCGTAAGACCTTGTGAAAGCATAAAACTTCACTGAAGCGTGAGACTTCGTGATTGTATAAGACTCCACTGAAGCGTGAGACTTCGTGAGAGCATTGATTACTCGAAGAGTTATCGTGAGTGTTTGCACTCTTTTTATGATTAACTGTATTTTGTCGCCGAATCGACATTTGCCTTAGGGTATTCTTTTTAGAGACTATAAGTTAGCTAGAACACGTGGCGACGTGTCGAGTGAGGTCGGAGACGTTGTTTGACTAACCACTTTGCATTCATGCACACATTTTGAGGTTAATACACGGCGTGATACCGGACCTCGGTGGATTCCAAAATGGTCATAAGACCCGGATTTCCATATAAGAACACTGCGGTGATTCTTAGTAGCATACGGAAATGGCAGACCTTCGGGTTCACTGCTGATCTGACTACACTTTGTGTGGTGTAAGAGACACGCGAGCGGAAATGGTCCCACCGTTGCTGGTGCTAGGATTGACTCGTTGATGCCCATCCGTTCCGGAATGCATTTGGTTAACCGGCATTGCATTTCATGCAACATGCATACTGACTTAGTTGTTGAGTGTGATTGATACTTGTTAATCTTACTTGATGCATGTTAATTGTCATTATTATCGTTTATATTCATTGTGAAATATACAACCCTAGGATGCTATCTCTAACTTATAAGCCTAAGTGGCTACTCCTTATCTTTACCTACTGGATTTATTATTTACATAATTCTTTGGAGTTGACCCTCGCGTCTTCTGTGTGTGCTTTGGCGGACTACGCCCTTTGTCAGATGTCCATGGCGGACTGATTCATGATGGTTCACCCTTCGGGGGGAACTAGGTTTGAGATGCTGGAACAGGAGCGCATCGCGGTAGCGAGAGGAGGACGGATAGTGTATGTAGACTTGGTCGTTCTGGATTCAGATTCGGACGACGATCATGCTAGCACATAGTTTTGAGTGCTGGTGTGAGCTCCTCGAGATAGGATTAGTGTAGGAGTAGAGTCTTAGCTCTGACCGTCATTGTTTTCTTTGGGAACAGGGTAGTTTCCTACCGATAGCTTTTGTGTGGTTTCTTTACGGAGATCACAGAGAGTTGGTTGGACTAGGAGGTCTTTTTTTAGGCTGTTTGGGCTATCTCATTCTCACTTTTGAGGGTTTGTGTTGCGGACACTTAACCTTTACTTTTGGTCTGTACATTTTGCCTACGGGCGTTACACATTCCTACTTTCCGTCACTGGAGATTACTCGTGACGTGGGTTGCTACTTACAGCGGGGGCTGTATTTATATTATATATTAGTTCTGTTATCTTTCGTTGGGAGTTTATTTCTTTCAGCCTTTGGTTCTATTATCAAAAAAAAATATATTCACGTTTTTCCGCTTAAAGTTTCTTTTGGTTACTAAAGTGACGCCACCGAAATCGGGGTGTTACACAAAACCTACAAATGAGTTTCTCATTAAGAGACCTGACAAACCAACCCCTTTCTTAGGTCTAAAATAAACCTGACAACAAACCAGGCAGTCCCTTTTGGAATCATCCAAACCTGACCAAAGGAAATCCCTTATAAAATGTTAGGCAAGCTGCCCGAAATCAGTAAAAATATAACAACTGTTCAATCTTGGGCTAAGAGCTAAATCTTTTGACTGATTCATATTGAACACATTAAGCGGAATTATCAATCTTTACCTGAAACTGTCTTGGACCTATTATCCCCAGAAACTAGGTTTCCATCTGTAGGAACTTGTGATGAAGGTTGTGTTTCTAGTAGGTTGGGCAAAACTATTGAGCTAGATGGAACTAGTGCGCGCAGCTAAATCAGGTGGTTGATATTTACTCACTGAAGGATTAGCCTGCAAGGGGATCAAGAAAACATATGATGACTACCAATGACTAATAGGTTAACTAACAAGAAAAGGGACAGGAAGTGCCCACAAACAACTGACTCACCTCTTGTCCTGTAAAATCATAGTAGTCTGAATAAACATACTCTGAATAACAGAAGGGTGTTACCTTCAAAAATATATTTTTACTCATCCCACCCCCCAAATGGCCAACATACTTTTCCTGCAGGAAAAAAGGATATAAAATTAGGGGGGAGAAAACAAAATGTATGAACACAATAAGCACCATACAAGTACAACTAAGGTTTTTTTTTTCAAAAGGTGTTTTTTTGTCAAAATCACTAGAAGCTCATACTGAGAAAATTGAATATGAAGCTCATGAGTAACACAAAGAAAAAGCTGAGTCACATAAGGAAAGATGATTCAAAGAGAAATCACCAAATAACACTGCATCATGGAAATCTAGGTGCATGATCATGATCAGCAATGACAAAGCATATTGTGGTGACAGGGAAAACTAAGCACAGCCAGATGAAAAACAAAGCTAGGCAATTCAAATTGAACATTCGAAGGCAAATGGGGTAGCGAAGAACACAAGAAGTTGTTCCTTTGAAAAGCACATTGATTTATGCAGAATGGAAGAGGCCCCATCCCTTACAAGGTTTTTTCGGTTCATAGATTCAAGAAAAGGAGTTGGGCCAGGCCCAACAGAGAACAAAGTCTTACCAAAATTTCAATAAAGCCTAAGATAAACACTTGATGACTAAAGACTTTTTACGTATATATTGAATTTTTCTAAAAAGTGTAAACCGTCGTTTCTCTCCTCCTAACCCTTTGCTAGGGTTTTTCTACAGATCTGTGCTTCCACTCCCCTTGGGGGCTTCTCCCCCTTGGGGAGTTACCCTCCTCCACTAGGGAGGTCCTTTTCCTACTTTAGGTAGGTGTTTTCCCACAAAATGGTGGGTTCTTACCACATTAGGTGGTTTTATTACCCAAATAAGTGGGTATTTTGGTGTGTTTGTGTTCTCTCCTTTGCTTCCAGCCTTCACCTCCATCACTGTGACCTTCCTCTGCGCCGTACTCCTCCTTCAAATCCGGCCACCGTTATGCAACACTCTCCCCCTCCAGATCCGAGCATCACTCCTCCACGGCTATGAGCCTCTTCCTCCTTGACGTTTCATCACCAGATCCTGCCTTTGTCCCAACCTCCAACCTCCTCCGCCGCCTTCCTCTGTCCTGCTGCCGATCCCCTTGCGACCTTGGCCGGATTGCACCGCCGTTGTCACCTCCATCCTTTTCTACCCCTGCCGCTTCCACTGTCCCTGCAGCTCTTATTGCTGTTATGTTTGGGATCTGCAAATGTTTGCTCTTCTCCCCTATTTTCAGATAGCTAGTTTGGCCCCTATGGATGCTGTTGAAGTCTCTCATGTTGGGCTTCTCGGATAGCAGCACGTTTGCAACCCCGGCAGAGTCGATGGTGTTGTTTCTCAGGGAGCACTGGTTTAAAACGGATTTATTTTCTCTGCTCAGTAGCCTTTTAGCTTTATGTTAATTTAGGGTGATTAGGAGCTTTTGTATGACCTTAAGGGGTTTTACTTCATGACTTATGCTGATTGATTCAGCAGAGTGTGCATGTTTGATCTTCAAGGTCTTATGTTTTTGTACATTGCTAATAGCACTCCATGAGATTTAGTCTCACATGTTGTAAGTGTCGTTTGGCAATCCTTCGGGTTTTAATTCCAAACATTATTGACCAAAAAAAAAAACACTTGATGATTAGAGAATCTAACCATGTACATTATAGATCAAAAGAATCTAAACGGTAAACACTACGGTAGCATTTGGTTACGGCACGGAACATGATGCTACTTAATGATTTTTAAATCTCTAAAAGCATAAGCTAATTTATGTTTGACTACACTAATTAAAATCATTTTTTATCGTCTCTCATCTTTCATTATTGGTTTTCTTGTTAAGTTGCGTTTGTTTCATATAAAAAATGGCTTTTACCTCTCTACAAAAAAGTTTAATTTTTTGCATTCTTGAGAAAAACAGAAGTTGATTTGTGTTCGACTAATTAAAATCAGTTTTTTCCTTCTCTCTCATCTATCATAACAGTTTCCTGATAAGCCAATTAAAGTAAAGTAGCTTTATCCTTCTAAAGCAACGATTTATTAAAAAACTGAAATAAACATCTTGAAATTTTAGAAAAAATGTTTTTTAAATTAAATTTTAATTTTTTCTAAAAATATGCTTACACACTCTATAATCTGCTTTCATTTTTTCTAAAATAATAAATTTTTTAAAAGTAGATACAAACATATTGAAGTTTTAGAAAATAATGGATTTTTTAATTTAAAAAAGTGACTTTTTCTATAAGCAACAAACACACTCCACAATATCCTTTCAAAATAATATGTTTTCTGCTTCTTTTTAAATAATGATTTTTAAAAAAACTGAAACAAAGATCTTAGGGTTAATGGTCAAATTCGCATGGTTAAGCAACTTGAGAGGAGGTTTCATCACTAAAGAGAATAGACTAAGTGGCAACATTTCAAATATGAGGCTTATTGGGAAGATCATCGAGATTGAAATTTATTGTAAAACAGGGGTGAGAGAAAATTGGGAATCAAGAAAAGCATTGACGACTTGGAAATGGAAGACTTTCAAGGCCTTAGACCAGGAAAGAAGTCCCTAATGGTTCAACCGGTAAAGCTATATTAGTAACGAAGACTACTTTAATTATTTTCTATAGTCTTTCTCCTGGCTCTAGTCTCCATAAGAAAGATTACGAAAAATTTATTCTTTTGTTCGAGCTCCTTAAGCTCCCTAAATGTTTCATGGAGATTACCTGCTTGGAAAGAGCTCATGTAGAGCCTTGACAATAGCTATGGCATCTTTTAGATCTCTTTGTTTCTTTCCACAAGTCAAATCAAGCCTTTCCTTGTAGATTTTAGGGTTCGTCCCCCTATTTCTTTTGGGATACAAAACTTCAGATAGGTCCTTTAGGAGTTTATTAACTACAATAAAAAGGCTTTTTGCCGGCAATAAATATTGCCTTTAGCGGCAATAAAAATGGCTGCAATGACTTTTACCGGCAAACACGACTTCGTCGGTGCATCGGGGGTCGGCAAAGGTTTAGTCGGCGCTTATATCGGGCGCCGGTAAAGGTGTAAATAACGGTTGGCAAAGGCTGTCATCGTTTAGCGGCCATATTTAGCGGCCTTTACTATTGCCGCTAAATGTCATCGTTTGCATTGGCTTTGTTAAACCAATTTTGGCAGTTTCAAACCGCCAGAAATTGGTTTGATAGCTGCCAAAAAATATAACTTGCAAAGCATCACAGTTTTACAAATTAAAACTTACACGAGCACTAATGCTCTTACCACTCAATTCATTACCTTGTATAGTTTCAGAACTAGAGTAGCAGAAAACCATGGAAGTATATAAAAACACTATGAAACCTAGGAAACATTAATGCCAAACAGCGGCAAAGCATCACAGTTTTACAATTTAAAATAGTTTTTAGTTATCTATACCACTATCAATAAGACACCATATCATTTTAATTTCACCCCAAACAACAAGATTATCTGAAAACAAATTATGACAAACAGGTAAAGGAAAACCCAATGTGGCAAACAAGGTGATAAAGTATAAGATTAAAATGAACTTTTTCAACAGAAAGTGAAAAATTAAACCTGAAATCTTGAGGAACTCAGGTCTCTTATGCTCCCTTTTGGAAAGGTCAACATGCACTGCTTCAAACTCAATTTCCTTCTCAATCAGCCGCATAACCACATCTCTTGGAGCAGCATAGGTGAGACCACATACCTTCATTGCAATAACCTGTATCGTTCCAGTTGTCAAATACAAGTAATCAAGTACTTCCCCTTCGAGCTGTGACGAAATCTTAAGCAATAGAATTTAGAAGGCTGATGCTATTCACCAATTTAAATTGATTATTTTTAGATACCTTCAGACCCAAAATTTGACACATAGGTCACTTGCTTGCATTTATGTTACCTCAGACAATACTTTTTTTTTTCTAGAATTCAATAACAACATAAACATCAAGGAACAAAGCACCACATTTAGGGAGAGGGGGGTTAAACTAAAGAATCCTTGTTGAACTGATTGAAAGATAATGTGAACTTAAAGTTAAATATAAAAATCAAAATACATATCTTCAACTTTAACTCTAAAAATCATTATAGCATTCAACAAGCCAAAAAATGAGGTCCAAAACCTACCAAAAGAAAAAGGATAGCATAAGCTGCAATGCTTTAACCAACGGAACTGCATTACTTTATTAGATATGTGGATCAGGAAATGAAAGTACTAAAATGAAAAATAAGTAAACTATAGAATTGTAAAACAAAGTTCAAACCGAGCTTACTTTTTTATAAAGGTCCATAAGATTAGACAACTAACCTGCAACCAATACAAAGAGAATCACCCTACATGACCACAAGTATGCAGTGGCCTCATCATAGCCTTTATCATTAAGGACCTACATAACAAGAGTATGTAGTTAGAACTTAGAAGAGTGACTAGAAAATATATGATGTAGCATGACAGGGCCCTCACAAACTTGCAACCAACCACAAATTTCCTCCCTGAAAGTATCCTGCCAAAGTTAAAGGTTTAACTTGCAGCCAACCACAAAGCAATTATAATTAGGAGAACAATTAGTGGTCGGAAAGCGGTTACATTAGCATTTTTATCTTGCCAACAACCTCCATTTCTTTCATGAAACTCGTTAGTCTTAATATCTGTTAAAGTCAGTATGTAAAGTTCAGTATACCACTCTTACAAAAGATTTTTAGAACTCAAAGACTGTATCAAAAGTGCAGTTCATTTAATGAAATATTAAGGACACATATACCTCCATTTAAATATACAGGAGCAATTTTAACCTAAATGGTAAATATACTAGCATAGAAAGCACCCGCCAATTGCAAGAAATCCACAGAAAGAAGGTTCCATCTGAGAGAGAAGTTGAAGGTAGGGATTTAGAAGAATAGGAATAATCATCAATGAAAATTGAAAATACTTGCTCCATAAAATAGTTATTTTTCCAAAATTGGGAAGTATTTAAAAACGCATACAAGTAGCCTCTCAACTCAATATCTTCTGAAAGTGAAAAAGATAAGAAGTATAATAAAACTCGGCATATACCAGATTTCCAGCACCAAATGTGTAGAAGTCGTTTATGATATCCAGAAGAACAAGACCATTTACAATTTTACAGTGTCTTCAGCTAAAATCACATACTCCTACTCCAGAGGTTCAACTCATAATAGATCTGGATAGACAACATAGAGCACATAACAGAGTCAGATGCACAAAATCACTCTAATACGTGCATCTTTAAATTTAAAGCAAAGTGACTAAAAAATACTGCAGAACAAAACTGTAAACAACCTTGGTTGCATTTTGGTATAAAACGTCTAAACTAAAAGCCTCCGATATTTGTACATTATGAACCTGTTCAATTGACACCTCAAGAACCTAGAACAGTCAGAGTAACAAGGATCGGACTAAGAGGTCTGAAAAACCTGTCATATCAATAGATAATAAAATTGTTCTTCTACTACATGAAAACTTAAGCATGACAAGGGTAATTGGACTATGAGGGAGAGCAAAATTTAATAAAGCGATTAACTTACTTAACAACCATGTAACCTGGCCGCCAAACTTCACGAAAAACCTTAGTATCTCCACGAGCTATTGCTGCATATTCACCATGTTATATTGTATACTCTTAATGGTTATTTCCTGCAAACATCATGAAAAAGAGATACCTTATAAAACTAGAACTATGCGATACATTTACGTTTTCTAGGTGCCTATTTTCAAAAACAAATCTCAATTCTTCTTTGTCATAGAGATAAATGGGAATTCACAATTATGCATAACAATTTCTGCTTTGAATCATATTTCATAACCTCTTCATCTCAAGAGTATCAATTTAACAAAACGATTGGACCTTACTCAAGAGTTTTAAACTTTAACCTGCTTCTGGTACTAAATTTTATAATGATCATGATTCCAAATAGGATTGAACCTCATTCAAATTTAGTGCCAATAGAAGCATCTAGAAACCAAGTTTTCCATTAATCTAAGTTGAAAGCATCTGAAACAAAAATGAAATGAACCTCTTCCTTTTCTTACTATCCTGGCGAAGCATCAGGCATTTGAACCGAGCTTTGAAGATGGTGGAGATTGAAATGGGAGATTGGTAGGGGTGAACTTCTGGCAACATCACCGAGCACCAAAGTTAGGGTTTCTGATGACCCTATTTTAGTAGTGTTTTTAGGGTCATTTATTTGAGTGTTTTGAGTCTTTTTCTTTGTCTCACATAGTGTTTCATGCATTCTCATGCATTTTTATGTTTATTTGAGTTTGAGTTTAGTTTTAGTAATTTTATGGTTTTATGAGGGTTCTTTTTGCATTTTTATAGAGTTTAGGACTTGCATTAGTTTTGTCATGGTTTTGTGAGGACTAAGGTGATTAAAAACCCTTTGAATTTCTTGATTTTACTACTTGTCTTGGTCCTTTAGGGCCCGTTTGGTGGTCAGGATAGGATATGATATGTGAACAGGATAGCAACATGATAGGATAAGAGCAGGATAGACTCTTATCATATCCTGTGTTTGAGGTGCACATGATATGATAAGGAAAAATGTAACAGATTTATATTTGAATAAAAAATACATTTAAAATTTATCATTCTATTAAATTTAACTTTTTTTACGTTTTCATGAATGAGTCTATATTTTAAAAAAATAAAATTAATTTAAATTTTATTAATTAGCCTATTTTATTGTTTTGAAGATAGTCTATATTTTAAATAAAATTATGCAGTTAATCAATTGGTTTTCACTTAGTTGTGACACGTGATAATTAACAATAAAAATTAACTAAATTAAGAATATTATTATTTCAAAATTACTTTATATTTAAATTATAAATTATTATATAAGTAGATAAGTAGTTTTAAATAATAGGAGATGAAATTAGAAAATTAATCTATTACTATTTAAAAATCAATATTTGTAATTAATGGTTTTCACTTAGTTGTGACACGTGATAAATAATAAAAATTAACTAAATTAAAAGTATTATTATTTCAAAAATAATTTATATTTAAATTATCATATAAGTAGATAAATAATTTTTAAATAATAGGAGATGAAAATATTAAATTAGTCTATTATTATTATAAATCAATATTTGTAAGTGAGTAGTCTATTTTACTATTTATGAAATATAATTTTATTTATTTTTTATCTTAGTTAAATTAATATTTTTATATTTATTAATTAATATTATTATAAATTATATAATATTAAAATAAATTAATTTGGAGTTAGGATATTGAAAGAAAATATATAACTGGTATACTATCCTTTACACATGATTGACAGGATAGGATAGGAGACAGATAATGTTATCTTATCTTGTTGGCCTGGCCACCAAACGGGCCCTTAGTGCTGCAGCATGTTACTCTTGAAGAAAGATGGCCAAAAGGGTGAAGAATTGATGGAATCAGTTAAAGGGGGTTACAAAAAGCTGAAAAGTCAACAGAAGCGTGTGTCTGGCGCTCAGGCGCCCTTGCCTGGCGCATGGCGCCTGAGCGCCAGCTGGCCAGAAGGGAATGTTTTGTTTCTGCTTCATGGGTGCTCAAGTGCCCCAGATCAATGCTTGAGTGCTCTGGCTCGTCCAGAATGCTTGTAAATAAGGATTTAGGCCATTTTATTCAGAACTTCTGATTTTTACTTAGATTTTTACCAAGTATAGAAGCTTAGGAAGTGCTTTTGGGGCTTGTGAGAGGCTTCCACCTTGTATTTTCCAGGTTTTCTTTACATCTCTTGTATGGATTCTCTATCCATGAGTGGTTAGTACTCTCTTTTGGCTTTGGGTTCAATGTGATTTCATGAATTTCTAGTTTTAATTCCTATCCCTATGCTCTTGTTCTTGAATCTACCTTGTATTTCAATTCTATAATGCATGATTAGCTTGGGTGCACCTTTGCTAAAGGCTAAATTACAATCATATCGGAAGATTGTTGTGGTTTAGGGACTTGGGTTGAAATTGATCTCTCTATGCTTGCTTCTAGGAATAGAGTGGGGGATTGGTCATGTTGGCTTGAAAATTGCATGCTTTTAATCCTCATATAAATGACTAGGTACACAAGGAATTGGGCTTAGCTTTTAGTATGGGAGAATTTCTCATGTGAGGAATCAATGAGTGAGTATCTAGGCTATAACAACAAGGGGTTGATTCAAGGTTTCAATTGCATAGGGTAGGTTGACTAGGGAGGATTGGATGAACATTAACCCAGAGCATCTTTATCAATTGATATTTTCATCTCTTTACTATTGCTAATTTTGCAAACTCTTGTTACAAACAAACAAATCCAAAATCTGAATTTTACTTGCTTTCAAACTCACAAGCTTCAAGCTTAAACCATAATTCTCACTCACGGTCCCTGTGGATTTGATAATTAAAATCCGGAAATATCTGTGCACTTGCAGATTGACCAACAAGTCTTTGGCGCCGTTGCCGGGGACTGTTTGTGGTTTTCGGTTTAAGTTACGAGTTTGTAGTTTTTACATTGTATTGAACAGGTATTACTAACCTTTCTTTGGTTTTGTAGTTCAGTTTATGCAAGGTAGGCTTGGCACGGATCCATTGGAGTTTGATCCGGAGCCTGAACGTACTCTTCACTGTCGCCGAGCCCAACAAAGGCTTGAAGTCATGGCTGCTCAAATGACGGAGGAAGATGAAGGTGCGAAAAACACTAAAAAGGGGGGGGGGGGGTTTGAATAGAGTTTTTGAATCACGGGTATACTTTTAAGCTTTTTCAAAACTCAAAGATAAAAACTAAGTGCTGAATGATAGAAAGTAAAGCACGCAAGTATTTTATCCTGGTTCACTTGAGATAAAAGCTCAAGCTAATCCAGTCCACCTGTGAAGGTGATTTCTTCCTTCTTCTGATGAAGGCAACCCACTAAAATCAATGAGTGTTACAACTGCACTTTGCGACCTTCTAAGTGACTAACAATACACTGATTTTCTCACTAGTATCCTCTTAAGAAGCTGATCTACCGATCCTCTTAAGACTAGCTAAATACTGAATCAGCCTTGATTCAGTCCTCTCAAGATCCGACCAACCTTGGTCTCTTGATGAACTTTACAATGTGATGTAAAAGGTTTCGGGTTTACAATTAGTGCTTCTAACAAGCGAATGGTAAACTCAGATGTTTAAGAACAGTGAAGAAATAATGCTAAGAGAATGGTTTGTATATGTTGAATGTTTTCAGCAAAGTTTCTTAGCTTCTTTCTTCTTTCTTCAGCCTTTATATACTCCAAGACTTGTGATGTAGCCGTTGCTAGGGTTTTATCCGTTGGAGTGGCAATTCTGTGATATCAGACTGCTAGGCTGTACAAGGTAGGTGGCGGACAGACTGAGACATGTACGACGTTGTACTGTGATAGCGACCTGTCTTTTCACCAGTTGACTTGTGATCAAGGAGCTTCAGATGAACGTTGGTGAAGCTTCTGATCAACGTCAGATTGAAGCTTGGATTCTTCTGACCTTGCAACTTCTGCTTCTGAACACGTTCCTCAGAACTTCTGATCGTCAGAGCTAGAATAGCTTGGGTCTTCAGAACCAACTTCTTGCAAGTCTTCAGAACTTGAGTCTTCTGCTTCTGGACCGTTCCACTGGAACATCTGGTCTTCAGAACTTCTGACTTGAGTTCTTCAGAGCTTCTTGAGAGCTTCCATCTTCAGAGCTTCTGAAGTATTTGCCACTGTTCAGAACGAACATGGTAGGTTAAGGAGCTCTCTTTTTAGTAACCCTTCGTTCTTCTTCTTCTGAACGAATAGGCTTGGGTCAGATTCAGAACCTGTTTGTCACATCTTAAAAAGACAAACGTTAGGGTACCACAATTGTTCATCATCACAAACCTTAATTGTAATCATCAAAACATAGAGATGCAACCACTGATCAAACCTTGATCTTACAGAAGAGATGCAAACGCACATAGATGTAAGGGTGCAAGAGGCCCTCGCTCAAAGACTTGTAGAGCAAGGGCTGAGAACGCCAATCGCTCTTTGAGAGACCTCACCATGGCTGCCATGAGCTACGACTATCCCGGCAACATTGTTTTCCCTGAAGGCATGGGAAACTTTGAGCTGAGACCGGCATTTATCAATTTGGTGAGCCAAAATTTGTATGGTGGAGGTGCTCTCGAGGATCCTCATGCACACATGGAGCGGTTCATCTGCAATTGCAACACCTACAGAGTACAGAATTTCTCAGCGGACACAATCCGCCTGAGCTTGTTTCCATTCTCATTGAGGGCCACAGCTGAAGAGTGGTTGAACTCACAGCCTCAAGGTAACATTACATCTTGGGAGGATCTTGCCGAGAAGTTCACCACTAGATTTGTTCCAAGAGCCCTCTTGAGAAAGTTGAAGAATGACATAATGACGTTTGCCCAAGCTGCGGATGAAAATCTCTATGAAGCTTGGGAACGTTTCAAAAATCTATTGAGGAAGTGTCCACAACACAACCTCACCCAAGCACAGCAAGTGGCTAAGTTCTATGATGGTCTCCAATATTCTTCAAGGTTTGGTTTAGATGCGGCTTCAAACGGTGAGTTCGATGCCCTTCTTCCACAAGTTGGGTATGAGCTGATTGAAAAGATGGCTTTGAGACCCATGAACTCTAGTAATGATTGTCAAGCTCGAAGAGGAGTCCTTGAAGTTGAGGCTTATGATCGACTTATTGCCTCCAACAAGCAACTCTCCAAGCAAATGGCCGAGATTCAGAACCAAATGAAAACCACCAAGGTTGGTGGTAGAATTGCCAAGGTGGAGTGTGTGACTTGTGGAGGACAGCATGATAGTGAAGACTGTACTGAGACTAGGCCGGAAGAGGAAGTCAAAGCCATGGGTCAAGCTCGTAATGACCCATTCTCCAATACCTACAATCCTGGATGGAGAAACCACCCCAATTTCTCTTGGAGGCAAAGCAATAATGGCCAAGGAGGTATGTATCAAAGGCAATTCCCTAATCAAGGCATTCAAGGCCAATCCTCAAGGCAGCCACAAGAGAGAATAGAAGGTGAAAGCGGTGGTAGCAAGAAGAATTTGGAGGAGTTGGTTGAAACTTTCATCAACCGAACTGAGAACAATTACAAAAACCAGGAGGCGGCTATTAAAAACTTAGAGAATCAATTTGGCCAGCTGGCCAAGCTAATAGCCGAAAGACCTCAAGGTAAATTTCCTTCCGATACTATCCCCAATCCAAAACAGGAGAATGCCTCTGTGGTGACTACTCGAAGTGGTAGGGTGATGAGTGAATTGAAAAAAAAAACAGAGGGAGGAAAGAATGAGGAGATAGTTGAGGGAGAGATTGTGGTACCCATCAAGACTAAAGAGGTTAGAGACCTTACTCCTAAGGTTAGCAAGATTCCTTTTCCTAAGGCCTTGACTAAGAAAAACATAGACAAGAAGTTCTCAAAGTTTGTGGAAGTTTTCATAAAACTCCACATTAATATCCCTTTTGCCGACGCTTTGGAGCAAATGCCCATATATGCTAGGTTCATGAAGGATATCTTGTCTAAGAGGATGACTTTGAAGGGGGTTGATGAGACGGTAGTGTTGACGGAAGAGTGTAGTGCCATCTTGCAGCGGAAGATGCCGATGAAAAGAAGAGACCCCGAAAGTTTCACTATTCCGGTGGAAGTTGAAGGAAAGGCAGAAGCATAGGCACTTTGTGATTTGGGGGCGAGCATCAACTTGATGCCGCTTACCATGTTTGAAAGATTGAATCTAGGGGAGGTGACACCTACAATGCTTTCTTTGCAAATGGCGGATCGGTCCCTTAAGACACCGTACGGGATTGTGGAGGATGTAATGGTGAGAGTTGACAAGTATGTGTTCCCCGTAGATTTTGTTGTGCTTGACATGGAAGAAGATGAGAAGATTCCGCTCATTCTTGGTCGACCTTTCTTAGCTACTGGTAGGGCTAAGATTGATGTCGACAAGGGTCATCTCATTCTTCGTGTTGGTAAGGAAAATGTACGATTCTCTGTTTTCAATCCCATGTTAGAGACGAACCATGTTGATGACTTTGTCTGTGATGTAATCAAAAGTATTCCAGAGGCTCAAGAAGAGGCCCCCAAAGTTGAAAAGAAAGATGATGAGCTCCCTCCGACTCTCATCAAGCTTGTTAGTGGTAACAAGTATGGGGGCTCGAAGTACGAGAATCTCCATGCTCATATGGTGAAGTTTTCCCTTGCAAGTGCTCTTGTCAAGAAGGAGGGCGTGAGTGATGATGATTTGAAAATAAAACTTTTCCCTCATTCCTTGACAAAAGGAGCAAGAGCATGGTTTGATGAGCAGCAAGACATAACCTCATGGGAGGATTTGTTCCAAAGGTTTTGCGCAAGGTTCCTACCTTGTGAGTGTGGTAAGTCATTCGGAAGTAAGGAATTTCCTTCCTAACATCAAACGGAGGAGAGTCTACCTTGGACTATAACATAGGGCTGAATGGGAGACAACCCATTGTTTTATTTTTGTTAAAAATGCTTTAGGATAGTTTCTTTCATTTTACAAAAGAAAAAAAAAACAATTTTGCACTGGGCAGGGCGCTGCGCTCAAGCGCTGGCCTGCCCGTAGCATTTGTTTTGCTGGGCACCCAGGGCGCTCAAGCGCCCCTATCTAGCGCTTGAGCGCCCAAACACGCACACACACAGTTTTTTTTGTTTTAGACACATCTAACTCTTCATTTTCCCACTTTCTAACTTCTCTTTCTCTCTAAAACCGCCCCCCTCTCTACTTATACTCATTTCCTACTCCTCCCATCTCACTAACACACACTTTTTCTCACTCCCCTCTTTTCAAGTTTGCATTGCATCAAGAGCATTTCACTTGCACCCACTCACTCCAAGTTCAAGGTAAGTTCCAATTTTCCACATATGCATATGCATTTAGCGGCGATTTTTAGCGGGGATTTTAAACCTCCCTTATCCGCAAGCTTTTTTAACGGGAGTTTTCAACCTCCCTTAAATGCAAGAGATTATTTACAGATTTAAATCTCCCTTGGCTACTAGAGTTTATTCTTGGGACAACTTTCAATCCAAAATAACCTATACACCTATACAGACCCAAATAAAGAATAGCTAGAATAACGAATAGCAATATCCAAAATAAAACACTCCAAATAAAGAAACAAACCCATGGACAACTTTCAATCCAAAATAACCCATACACAACTCTCAATCCAAGAAAGCTTTTAAATAGCTAGAATGTATCATGAACCTAAAAAATGAAAGCTTGAGAAACTGAAATCAATGATATCTTTATCTTTTGGAGATTACTCCATACAACCTGAAAATGAAAGCTTGAGAAACTGAGATGATAGCAGGAAACTCTCTAGAAACCTTACAGATAAGTAACATCAGTAGAAAGTAGAAACAAAGAGAGAAAACTTACATCCACCAAATTCCCTATTTTAGCCTCCGAAAGATAAAACAGAGTTAGGTAAATAACCTGTAGAATATTAACGATATATAAGAACCTAAAAAACCTTCAATAAAGGTTTTGTCACAAAATATCTAGACGGTGGTATTAAAGTTACCTCACATGAGACGCAGCAGTAAGCCATAAACATCCTATTTCCATAATATGCCCTGAAAAGCCAATTGTTGCTGTCTTTTACATCTTTATGCCTAGCCTTGCCCGCCAAGAAAATGCTGCATTTAAAGTAAAATATCCAGCCCAAAAAACTTATCAAAGACCATAGAATGACCTGTCTGTTATCATGTCAAGAAGCTAAAACAGCAATAATCAGCAGATTCCTTTGGCTTGCATGCATACAGAGAGTAAAGAGAGAACATAGAATGACCTGTCTGTTATCATGTCAAGCACGGCTCCAAAGGTTGACACTGAATCAAGAAAGTAATGATACAAAATGAAGAAAAAAATGAAAATGCCAGATTAATAGATTGTTTTATTATTAGGAACAATTGCTTTGAAAATTTAAAAAGAAAAAAGAAAAATAAGAGTAAGGAGATGAGAGTTTTCCTAATTGCACAGTAAGAGTATAATTTCTATGTTGTAGCAGCGACAACAACAGACCTTATTCGGGTCTTTCTTAGCAGCAATGATAATAGCAATATTACTGACCACAACACAGATTTACATCATCGTCATCATCATTTAGATGGTCCGTAGCCAATGACACATACTCATCATCAAGGCTACACAATTGGTCAAGCTCTTTCATATACATCCTCAGGATAGATTGTTTACTGTTATGCAATTGTCTCCATTAACATATTTTACATGCAGCGTTTTAACCATTAGTATAGAAACCAAAGACATTAGCTAGAACTGTTACAATCAAAATTATCACCACCTTCACAGGTAGAGAAGTAAAAAAAGAGAAAAATAGAAGAGAGATTTTTTCATAAGAAAGGGAAGAATGACTTTAAATTTATCTCAAGGACAAGGTAAATGAAAACTGAAACTTTTGGAGTTGCAAGCTTGAATACTCACAAACATCAAACCAAACCCATTACATTTTGCACTCAGCATATTTCAATTTAAAGGTCAGTACACACCTTCTATAACATGTAAAAAAAGAAGGAAAATAAAGTAAACTTAAATTGTAAATTTAGTTGGAGAACCACTTCAGCTAAATTTAGTAACTGACAAATACTACAAATTGAGCTAAAATTAGCAGAGACTAGAGAAGAAGGGGCAAGTGATTGTTTCCTAAGATGAACATAAGATGAAAAACACACCAAAATTCTAAACTTCTCAAAGCATGTATCTCATTTTTCTAGAGAAATTGCACTAAAACCACTTCAAAAGTCCATCTTCTTATTTATATATAAATCATGCTATGATTATGAACACACAGAATCAAACTGAGACATCTCTGAGAGAAAAGAAGAAGAGCTCCGAGTCAGGGGGTGTAAAGAATTAAAGTGGTGACTTACGCAAAGAGCAATTTGAAAGCACCCTTGGCTTCTTTGGTGCAGGAGGGCATGTTGAAATCTCAGGTATCCTAAATTTCTGACCTTTTGGTGTGGAACAACAAGCACTGTTGTTGGGGACATAAATCACCTCACAAACATTCATTTCCTTTTGAAAGTTGCGGCCACTTCTGAATTAATACTGAGGTACCTGCAAGAAGTGCTTGGAAACTTGCTGAACTAGTAAAGAAATGCAGAAATTCATGCTCAAAAGTATCACTGAACTAGGTTAGATTGATAGCAAACCGATGTATGAATGTAACATACATTATGGATATACATGTTTAATCTGGCTTTGATTGTGTATAACAAGTTCTCTTCATCTGGTAAGTTCTCCTCTTGGCAAATCCAAAGCAGAACATCCTCAATATGAAATTATCAGTGGTCTTCACATCCACATGAGATTTGATAAGAATAATTTAAGACAAATATAGTGATCAAAAGAAGCCTTGGAAACCTATCATACCCAGAAATTTGTCAGAACATTTCTCCCTTGAACGTCTTCATCTCTGAATGCATGTTCCTCATCACCCTGAAGCTCAGCAAATGAAATTGCAAATGGTCATGTTTAAGTCCTTCTGAAACTATCTGCTAATTGGAAACTTAATCTATATAAGTACGCAAAAGCCTATATACACCAATCACATACCACAATAAGCAAGAAATTGATCCAATGATATGAAGTATATATGTCACTCAAGTATCTTTGCATTGTTTATATTTTATTTACTTTCATAATGCTTGGAATTTCCATGATCCAATGATATGAAGTATGTGTCACTCAAGTATCTTTCAGGGACTGTTGGCAAGAAAAAGAAATTAATGGACCGGTTTCTATACCTTATAATTAGTCAGAATAAATCTTAAGAGGAGCGAAATCTCCAAATCAACTAATGAAAACCTAATTTAGAAATCTGACTAGGTTAATTAAAAAAAATCGGTACCAGAGAATGCAGCATGCGACGGAGTAGAGGTTGTTGAGTCTATGAGGGATGCATCCATGAGAAAATCGCAAAGAGAACTGCGAATGAAGAAGAAGAAGCGGTTATATCGACAGCGGAGGAGGCTGTTGCTACGGCGGCGTGCGGTGGTTGAAATCGGTGGAAAACGAGATCAAATCGGTGCAAAACGAGAAAAAATCGATGGAAATTGCGAGCTTCCATGGTTCTGTTCTGTGAGATGAGAGTGAGAACGAGTTCTATGAGAGTGAGAGGGAGAGGGAGATCAGAGTTAATTAATAAAACATTTGCGGGGTTATCAAAACCCCCCTTAACTATTAAAATTAACAACATTTGCGGGGTTATCAAACCCCCCCGCTAAATAATCCCCACTAAATAGCGTTTTTTTTGTAGTGTGGGATTCCTTGAAAGTTTTCCTCTTCCAGAAATCCAAGATAAGAGCAAGTTAATAGAATTTCATGCTCTTTCACAGTAGCCTATCCATCCAGACGCATAAAGCTCTTCACGTGTTGGAGCTCCTCCTTGTTCCATGTCTTCCATCTCGATACACCTCCAATAAATTATCACATTTTCTTGTGAGCAGTTGTACAATATTGGTGTCGTCTATGGTGTCATCTGTTTTATGAGGTTCACCGTTACCCCCCTAAATTGAGATGTGAGATTACAAATTTGTCCCTTAAGCTTTTGTAGCGGTTTATAACCCTTAATAGCACCGATTTTTTTGTCTTATTCCCATGGTTTCTTCTATAGACAGAGCTCAAAGTCTCCAACCCTTCCTCAATTCCTCTCATATGGGTTCATTCTTCTTCTCAATCAAAACATTAAACTCAACAATATCATTTAAGAATACGAGTATTGGAACCAAAGCCACATATTGGAAATAAAATCAACAAAATTAAACAAAGAGTCATTGAACATGAACCAGACAACATTGAAAAATGAAAAGAAAAACACATTCATTGAGAAAACAGATCTGGGTGCTTGACACCATCCAAAAACAGATCTGGATCAGTAGAGGTTGTATTGCTAAATCTGAATATAGCAGATAAGGAAAGATATAGAGAAGGAGGAGGAGACCAGGGTATCACCGAAGGGAGAGAATTAGGCTGGACAGAGGTGGAAAAGTATGCAAACCAAAAGTGAATTACAGAACTGGAATAATGGCTGAGGAAGGGAACGAACTCGTGCTTCGTGCATGTTGCACACCGTAGATTCCACTACAGATCAGAGCGCGAAGGAACCCTTGAGAGACGCGACGATTATTATCGAGGATTTACGATGGATGGCGAATGGCGTCGGAGTGGACCTCACGTCGAGCACGGCGCCGCGACAAGTATTTGATGTGGGGGAGGGGGAATTTGGGTGATATTTCCAGACTCCATCAAAAGGGTAAGGGTGGGGTGATCCCGTGATGGTCATGGGAGGTGGAAGTAGTCAACGGTTTTGCAGCGTCGTGGGCGGAGGAGGACCAGGCGTGGGGAGAACCGTAGAGGTGGTTGTGGGCATTGGGAGGAAGAAAGAAGTTTTTTTTTGAATTGGACAAAATTAGGGTTTGAAAGGGGTATTTGGGTCACTTTGTTAGTTCAATCTCAACCATTCAACTTTTAAAATATTATATCAATGGTGGAAATTAAAGAGATTTTCAGTGTCCCCTTTTTACTAAAGTTTTTTCCATGGGGGCACCGATGAAACCCATAAAATGGGTGACACCATATATTTCACCCCATTGTGTATTTGTTTTTAGGTATGTTTGTCTTATTTGGTCAACCTGCCTTTGGTTGATTTAAAAAAAAAAAAAAAAGCTTTTACTTTTCTAAACATACATGTAGGTTGTGACGGTTCAATAAACCACCACAAAACTTATGTGTCACCTGAATGTCACTAGTTTGTTGGGTTCACCGATCATTTTCCTATTTATTTCATGTTCCGGAATGGAACATCGAGAACGGGGGTAGTACCCAAGATGTAGAGAGATTGCACTTAGAGAGAGAAAACTAGAGAGAGAAATGCTGAATTACATGTATATTTTCCAAATGAGCCAAGAGTCCCTTACAATTGGTATCTGCTACCTATTTATAGAGGTAGTGTTGGGCCCCCATATGCTAATGTCCTTAATGGGCCGTGTGGGCCTGGCTAAACGAGGCCCAACCCTACTGGCTTGGGGACCCGCCACGGGGCGGTCAAAACCCTGGGCGTTGCCCCTCTAGGGGCTCGCCCAGTCCACAAGTCCACAAGACATTGAGCTCGAAGCATGAGAGCTAAGTGTGTCTTTAAGAAAACTATAACTGCCTAATGCTTATCCATCGTGTATGCAAAAAATCTAAGTCGCCAACATGGCGTGAAAAGATGAAGGGCGAGCGCCCTTGGTCCGTAAGTCTACAAGCTCGAAGCAGGAGAGCGAAGTGTGTCTTCAAAATGTGACCGCCAATCTCTGTCCCCTTGTGATCCCCCTAGCAGGTCGCCCGTTGCCAGTTTCCACTTAGTACGGCGTTCCTCGGCTGGCGGTTTCGACCAACGCGCAGGAACTATTCCCAAGCTTCTAGTTGCAATAGCTTCCCCGCCTAGAAGATCACCTAGCCACGCTACTTGGCGGGATCAACAAAGAATGTATAAAGCGTGTAGGTCGCCGACATGGCGCAAATGAAACACAAACCGCCAATAGGCGCAAGGAAATACACAAATACATGAATCTCCGATTGACGCGGGACCTAGAAAGATGGTGTACAAACGCCTACAAGATTAAGGAGTCGTGGTGGCCCGCCACATATGACGTGACTCGCTGAATAGAAGCTGGCTCGCCTGGTGACATGGTCTCCCGCCAATCTCTCCCGCATCCGCCCCTCGTAGCATCTTCACGGATCAAGTTGCTTCCTGGGCGAGTCCCCTAATATGGTGAAGGGACTCAACCAGTCCACAAGACACCGAGCTCGAAGCATGAAAGCACAATGTGTCTTCAAGCCAAAGTCGCTGTCGCATCGTCCCTAGGAAAAGATCAGCCCAACACGCATGCTCCTTCTCTCGCCATAGTCCACAAGTCCACCAGACTCTGTCCAAGTCATGAGGAGTAGGAGTGTCCTCACTCGCCGCATCGCCATCACCATCCTGCTTTAGCCTGTTTCCTGTTTAGAATATTTCTCAACTACAAATAATCATCAGTTGCCTCAGGAATCATAATTCAAATTTCATCATTTCCAGCAGGTTTATCAAATCATACAATTCAGTTATAAGCATGCAATCACCTAATCACCAAAGAAAAATCAACCACCAAAGATGTGCTCTTATCAAGACCATGAGTAAAGATGTTGCAAAACATCATGACCATGTGTTTATAAATAAAGTTAATAAATCTAAGTTAAAACCAATTTTGTCAAAGAATTTTGTGCCTTATAAGAAATTAGTTTGGCTTGCTCGCCACTCTCAGCGTAAGGCCGCCACCATTTTGCGGTAGGTCGCGACCCTTTAGCGGTAGGTCGCCATCCTCTTGCGGTAGGTCGCGACCTTCTTGCGGTAGGTCGCCACCCTTAGCGTGAGGTCGCCACCCTTTTGGCGACTTTTGTGTGTCTAGAAACTGAGTCTTACAGGTTGCCACCCATAGCGTTTGGTCGCCACCCTTTGGCATGAGGTCACCACCCTAGCGGTAGGTCGCCACCCTTGGTGTGATCGTCCCATTTCGGGACTCAAAGTGCTTTGGGTTCCAATGGCCAGTTGGATTACCAAAGCGGTGCTCAGTAAAATGGGTAACTTGTACCCCACACATCGCCAATGAATCCAGTTGTTATGTGGGCTTTTCCGGGGCTAACTCAGTTCATTGTGAAACTTGTTTCACTTTGTAACTAAATCGCGCCATCAGAAGCTTGTCCCACCCAACAACAAACCGCTTAGGGAGGAGTCTTCCAAGCTAAATCATGAGCTCATCAGAATTTGAAAACTGAAATCAATCTTCAGAATGCGAAAGAATTTTGGAAAGAATTTTCATAACTTTCATATGCAACTTTTATATATCTTCACAAAATTTTGAAAGGTGTGCCTCAATTTTCAAAATGAAGTTTTACTAAAAGGAAGATAGCCAATCAACATGATAGAAAGGGCATGTGACATTCACTAAACACCCAAGCAAATAATCATCGCATCCTCCAATTCATTTAACTTCAACAAACAAAACCACTTTGCTAAGTATGAGAGTTAACATCATATAAAAACTAGCATGCTTGAATCAATTACGCCCCCAACTTTAGCTCTAGGTGCAAGCATTTATCTCAAAACAGATGCAAAGAATTTTAGAAACCACACCTTTAAACAGCTCTAGATCTCATAAATCTCTTTCACATGTTAGGCAAAGACATAAAGCAGAAACATATCAGAACTATCCAGAAAATCAATCAGCTCAATTTCAGCAAAGGGAGACCACATTAAACAGTTCAACATTGGCGCCAAACGCCTAAATAATCAGAATAAAAAAGGGATTTAATGAGGAGATTGTGCAAACCAGGCGTAATATCTCAGTTCCAGGCCTCAAGCGTCCTTTTTAGGGGATTACATACTTCTGGATTAGTTCCTTGACCTTGAAAGTATCTGATAGTGGTTATCCCCTATTTCTGGTTTTTGCTCATGTTTTTATCTGTATCATTGAGGCTGCATAAAGAGATCTTCCCTTTCCCTGCTTTCCCTCCTCTTTTGGCGGATGAACCATTTCCTCTAATAACCCGATGCTGGCACCACCAAAGCACAATTCTGCTTTGCATGAGTCCCCAAAATTTGACCTGTACCTTGAAGCGCTGGAGGTACTATACGACTACTTCAATTTGCTAAGTGAATTAGAATGCTCGCGTGCATGCCCAAAACCCAATGAAACAACGACGACGACATTACGTATGTTGATCGGTGGTGTCCTTAAACACCTCGCCAGAAAGAAGCGAATCTGACAACAATGGAATGGAGCGTAAACAACAATCGACAAATTCCCAGCTTCGCAAACTTCCCTCTCCATTTCTAACTTCTTTCGCCATCTTTTCTCTCGCCATCTCCGACACCAATTCAAAACGTCTTCCCCGGAATTCCATCGCCGAAGCAAAAGATGCTCGCCAGATTTCCACCGCCGAAGCCAACATTGTCACCAAAGCCAACATGTTCGCCAGAGCCAACATGTTCGCCGGACTTGCGTCGCCAAAGCCAAAGCGTGCCCGCCAGAATTCCAACGCCTCATCAAAAAACGTCTCGGGATTGGCTCTGCTCCTCATGTATTGTGCTCTGGACAGATTCCTTGCCTCTGTTCTTTTCTTCGTCATTACCGATCTGCTCTCCCTTGCCTACATGCTTCCTCGATCTGAAGCTTCACCTCTGTTGACGCTCTTCATTGTTGGTCTGAACCGTGTTGCTCCGATCTGCCATCGCTGGATGCGCCTTGAAGAACTAACACACTTCTACACGCTGAATCTCGATCTGTCATTCTCTCGTGAACGCACCCTGTTCCTTCCCCTCCGCATTGCCACCGATCTACTCTTCATCAGTCTCTTTGTTGTTCTCGATCTGAAACTTCTCCTTTTATCCCTGTTTTTTTCTCCCGTTTCGAAACCTGATCAACTTTCTTGATCCGTCATTCTCCCGTCCACTATAGCCACTGAGTTTCATCGATTCCTTTCTCAGTCTCGAATTCGCTCCCGCTCCGTCGATTGACAACAACGATCAAGCTTCCACCACGATCCTCCTGTGATGCCGCAATAATCAACAGATCTGTCCACTCTAAATTGAAAATCCCCTCCTCCCAGTAGCACAGGCGGTTCCGCCTGAGAATGTGTGGCTTGTCTTCGATGCTTCTATTCCCAACTTCCGCCGCCATCGTTGGCGAACCTTGTGGAAGAAGATGCACTGTGGTGACACGGATTCTTGAAGGTCAAGGTGCATTGTATTCCTTTTCCAATCCAGAGCCCAAAAAGATCATCCAAGATCAATTTCCGTCATCAAAATCCGTCTCGCGAAATCCACGAAAATCATCGAAAATCTCAAGCAAAATCAGTTGTGCAATCAATCCACGTGATCCGGGAATCAAAAGTTTATCGGTCCCCACAGATGGCGCCAAATGTTCCGGAATGGAACATTGAGAACGGGGGTAGTACCCAAGATGTAGAGAGATTGCACTTAGAGAGAGAAAACTAGAGAGAGAAATGCTGAATTACATGTATATTTTCCAAATGAGCCAAGAGTCTCTTACAATTGGTATCTGCTACCTATTTATAGAGGTAGTGTTGGGCCCCCATATGCTAATGTCCTTAATGGGCCGTGTGGGCCTGGCTGAACGAGGCCCAACCCTACTGGCTTGGGGACCCGCCACGGGGCGGTCAAAACCCTGGGCGTTGCACCTCTAGGGGCTCACCCAGTCCACAAGACCATGTCACCAGGCGAGCCAGCTTCTATTCAGCGAGTCACGTCATAGGTGGCGGGCCACCACGACTCCTTAATCTTGTAGGCGTTTGTACACCATCTTTCTAGGTCCCGCGTCAATCGGAGATTCATGTATTTGTGTATTTCCTTGCGCCTATTGGCGGTTTGTGTTTCATTTGCGCCATGTCAGCGACCTACACGCTTTATACATTCTTTGTTGATCCCGCCAAGTAGCGTGGCTAGGTGATCTTCTAGCCGGGGAAGCTATTGCAACTAGAAGCTTGGGAATAGTTCCTGCGCGTTGGTCGAAACCGCCAGCCGAGGAACGCCGTACTAAGTGGAAAGTGGCAACGGGCGACCTGCTAGGGGGATCACAAGGGGACAGAGATTGGCGGTCACATTTTGAAGACACACTTCGCTCTCCTGCTTCGAGCTTGTAGACTTACGGACCAAGGGCGCTCGCCCTTCATCTTTTCACGCCATGTTGGCGACTTGGATTTTTTGCATACACGATGGATAAGCATTAGGCAGTTATAGTTTTAAAGACACACTTAGCTCTCATGCTTCGAGCTCGGTGTCTTGTGGACTTGTGGACTGGGCGAGCTCCTAGAGGGGCAACGCCCAGGGTTTTGACCGCCCCGTGGCGGGTCCCCAATCCAGTAGGGTTGGGCCTCGTTCAGCCAGGCCCACACGGCCCATTAAGGACATTAGCATATGGGGGCCCAACACTACCTCTATAAATATGTAGCAGATACCAATTGTAAGGGACTCTTGGCTCATTTGGAAAATATACATGTAATTCAGCATTTCTCTCTCTAGTTTTTTCTCTCTAAGTGCAATCTCTCTACATCTTGGGTAGTACCCCGTTCTCAATGTTCCATTCCGGAACATGAAATATGCAACAATTGTGCATCTAAGAAATTGCTTTGTGCTGGGGGTAAGGGAGCCATGTGCAGCTAAGGAAGTTTTAAAAAGAAACAAAAGTTATGTCTTAATAAGGCAAAGCCTAGATCATTAAACCCATGCTAAGTGTTGGATCTTAACCTCCATACCACTGTATCTTTTTTGTTGGCATATTCTTCTTTGCCACATTCATTATATGTACCCACATGAATAAACCATATATAATAGTTTCTGCTTTTATGTATAGCATTTTTATATGTTTCAGCTACATAATCGCATCCAAAGTACCTCTTTCTGGAAGTGTAAAACATTTCATTAATAGAAAAAACCTCTGAAATTGTAATAACAGAAACCAATAATGGCTGTTTTTGAATTCCATATAGTAATAATATCTTGTTCTTTGTATGAGAATAAAATGGTACGCTCACAGAATAAACTATTTGCATACTTCCAAAGGGGGAACTAATCTGCTGACAATACCACAATTTGTTGGGTATAATTGCATTAAGCAACGCCATTCTTTGTTTTTTTTTTCATATTATATTATTCTCACAATTCTGATCGAAGTGTGATGAAAATTAACAATCTACTCAAAAATACAATTCTTTAGATTCAAACTTTTAACCGATGGATTCAAATAGTCATTTTTAACTGCTGTGACTATCAGCGACTAACACTCATTAACTAGTGCTAGTCACAACAAGGTGCGCTTATTAAGCAATGTCATCCTTTGTTAATACCAAACAAAATCACCCATAATCTACTATATATATATTTCAAATCTGGGATTTGATTGGGGGGTTGAACTCACATGATGTGTCTCGAAGTGCAATGTTTATATTGTCATTTAGTTACATCAATTTCATGGGCATAAAATTGTGAAGTTGTAGGACACAAGAATGTACATGCACATAAGAACAGTGTTCCCCTGATTGAACAGAGTAATTCAGTCAAAGGAATGGGCTGGTTTGGTTCTTTCTCTGGTCCTTCATTTCATTCTAAATATCTATATGAACAAATGATAATACCAAAAGCAAAAGCTTTCCTCTGCACATTTCCGTCGTGAGAAAGCATAATAAGCGCATGGAGTGCACCTTGTTGAGACACGAAGCAATGTAAAAGGCACAAGTGAGAATGGGACCCCATGCTTTCACCCATTTCATATATAAGTGGACAGGTCATGTGAGCTGATTGTTAACTTAATTGACTCGAACCTATGTTTCAAACACATGATCAGGTTCTAAAGGTGACTCAAAAAGAATCAAAGTTTGTCCTTCTGATCATGTAAAGAACAATATTTTGCACATAATCTATTGTTAGCGCGTTAATCTTTGCATGAAACGCCAAAGCAGGTATTGCTTGCATCCAAAGTCATAAGTAGAAAAATAATGTCTCTCTCTGTCTCTCTAGATACATATGAATATAATACTTTAATGAAGATCTTTTATCCGTATTTGAGGTTATCTTTTCTATCATACCTAATTACCAATAAAATTGTGTCACGTAGGTATGACTTAGTTTAATTGTAAGACAAGGAATGAGACATCAAATAAGAACAAATTATTTCAATCAATGATATTAGGGGTGTTCGGTTATGCGTATACAGTGACGGATCCAGAAAGTTGAAGTCGTGGAGGCAATATATACAGATATATACAAATTATTGTGAGGGCACTTACCCTCATCGCTCTGAATAAATCCGTGTATGTGCGTATACACTGATGCAAACAGACTTTCATATCCACTTCAAGATAAAAAATAACCAAAACTTTCTTTTTATTTCATATTAGGTTGAAATTTATTGCCTTCAAATGATATTCAAACAGAAGTTGAAGGACTATGAACTCGGCAAATCATCAAACAATCAAGTTTAGATACTTTATTATCATGGCCCCAATAAATTTAATTAAGAGCAATCCCCAACCCCAACCAACCCAAAACTGTTGGAGGGAGTAGAAAACAGCCTAGGGGTAAAATAGTGCTGATTAATAGGTTATCAAATCCAATTTTATACAAAATGTAAACCAATCAGGATATTTTTTCCAATCTAGGATTCATAGAAAGCGTAATGCAAACAATACCAAACTTCGAACACTGAAACAAGGAAATCCTCCTTTGATCTTTTGGCAAACATGAGAGAGTAGATGGTCCAACTAAAGACACACTTTTCAATGGTTCAAGTTTCCACATTCTGTAAACCTACAAGTATGATTCCCTCTTGTCAGTGAATTGGTAAACATCTCTGACACCCACCCAGGCAATAGAGGGCTTCCTAGATCCTCCTAGTAAAATGAATTCTTCCATAGTAATTGAAAGGAATTGATTATAAGATCAACGCAAGAGAAAATCAATGAAAGGAATTGATTATAAGTTGTAATTACTAACATCTTCATGACCATATGTTTTTTGTCCCTCCATTTATGAAATTACATAAACCAACGAAACTATTTATAATATCTAAATAATTAACAAGCTTTGCATCAATAATACATTTAAATATGCAGAAATCAACAAAGAAACTAAAAATTGTCTCATCTCTTTATCAATATCTTCTAGAGTATATAGTTTTAATTTGGTCACAGTCAGTACTGAAGACAAATAAATATGAATTTTGTGAGAAAAAGAATTTGGGGGTGACTTCAATTTCACTTAGGAGAAGCTCCACAAAC
Organism: Lotus japonicus; assembly: GCF_012489685.1. Classification (NCBI taxonomy): domain Eukaryota; kingdom Viridiplantae; phylum Streptophyta; class Magnoliopsida; order Fabales; family Fabaceae; genus Lotus; species Lotus japonicus. The sequence goes on along the minus strand of NC_080041.1, from coordinate 28,120,056 downwards.
GAATGTCACTTTCCTCATAGTACCAATCATCAAGTGCCTGGGCTGCATCAATGTCAAACACATCCCCACTCAGCATTTGATCCCCATGTTTTGGGAATTGAATGTCATCAAAGCCATACCAAGACCAAGACTGAATCATAGCCATTGATTCATTATTTGCTTGATATTCAGAGCCAGTGTTGTTGGCCCCAATGGAAGAAAAGAGTGAGACATCATCATCTATTTTATCTGAAGGAGATGATGACATTGATGGGGATGAGACCAATGAGGAAGAATTTGAAGGAGGTTGAGGAGGAGGAGAAGGTGAACCATTGTCCACAAAACTGTTATTTGCAGCAGCAGCAGCAAATCTTTGAATTGATTTAGGATTCATGGCAGTGTCTTGAGGAGGAATGAAATGTGAAGCACTTGAAGGGAAGTTCAGATTGGTGGCAGAAGACCCTTTGAGGCAGAGAAGTGCAGCATCATAGGCTCTTGCTGCTGCTTCTGCAGTTGAATAAGAACCCAACCATATCCTTGTTTTCTGGTTTGGTGCTCTGATCTCTGAAACCCATGAGCCCCAGGTTCTCATTCTCACTCCCTTGTACTTCTTCTTCTTCTCATTGGACATTGCTGATGATGATGAGGATGATGTTGGAGACAAAGCCTGCCTTGCCTTTGCTGATGGCTCTGTGTCGATCTTGATCTCTGCCTTCACCATGTTTGAACTAAAACTGGTTGATACAAAAGGGTGTTGAAGTTGAAGGTGTTTCTCTCTCTCTCTCTCTCTCTCTGTTTTAATGTGTGTGACTTTTTGGTTTCTCTTGGAGCTGTTTTGAATGTGATGAGATGAATGAAGCAGGATGGGACTGAATGTGGAGAAGTGAAGATGCATATTTATAGATAGAGACTTTTATTTTAAGAAAGCAAAAATAAAATAAAATCACATAGAGTCAAAGATATGAGATTGTTGCCAGATGGATGATATTAATTAATTTGAATTTAAAAGAGGACTAGTTAAATTCTTTAAATGAATTCTTTGACATCTATTAATTAGGGCTGAGCAGGTTTATTCGACCCGACCCAAACCCGACTTAACCGAGCCCAAAACAGCATGAACGGGCGGGTCGGGTCGGATACATTGTAACGGGTCAACCTGTCAAGGTTCCAGTTGGGTATAAACGGTCGAGTTCGGGTTGATTTTTTAAAACCCGTCGAAACCCAACCCGACCCGTATTATTGGAGAAAAGCATGTGCAGTGGCAGAGTAGTTCACGTCTCACTCCATCCACACTTTATATACTCTATAAAAAAAGGAAAACCCTAACACTCCTCACTTTCTCAGTTCCTCTCTCTTGTGCGGCGCATCTCACTCAAAGACACAAAGAGAAAACCTACAATTTCTCCTTCCTCCTTCTTGATTTTTCCTTCTTGTTCCTTCTCTTCCACCAAGCTGTAGCGCCCTTTCACTCATTTTTGGTCCATATTTTCTCGTTCCTCTTGAAGTTTTAGAAGTCTGCAAAGTTTTCTTTCACTATGCATGTGAAAGCTCATACCTTTCTCCCTTTTCCCCCAAAAGATCCCTCATTTTTAAGCAACAACAAGAAAGTTTGGTTTTCTTACTACTATATTTGCTATCTTGTTTTAAAGATTGTTTCTTTTCATTGTGAGCACTGAGCACCTCTTTCTGACTTTGCTTCTCTAAAGCTTTTAACTTTCTTTGATTTGGTTTTGGTTTTGATTTGATCAGAGTGGATATGATAGCAGATCTGATTCTTCTTTGATTTATGTAAAAAAAAGAGATTTTATTTTTATGTGTCTGTTGTTTGAAGTGTTCAAGTGTTGTTTTTGATTGCTTTTAGTCTATCATCTTTGTTGCTTATTGTTATGTAAATATCATTTGCACATTTTTCTTTGCTGATCTATTAATGTTCATTTTCCAGAGCTAACTCAACAATGAAGCCAATGACCACATTCAGCATACAGGTTCGTATTTTTTTTCCTTCAAACATGTAAAGGTTGGATTTTTATTAGTTGATTGTGCATGATAATGTGTAAGACCATGATTTTTTTATGTAAACAACTAAAGGTTGAATCTTTCATTGAAATTTCTTCCATTCTTTGTAAAGGTGTAATCTTTCATTGAATTTTTTTGACATTGTTGTTCCATATTTAAATATGTGGAAGTAATAGATCTGTTGACCTCTGTATGTTCTTGACTGATCTGAACTAAACTGACTTGATCTATAAGCTGAATCTATTTGTAAATTTGTTCTTAGATGGAAGTTTCTTTTTGTGCTGTGTATTTGTCTATTCGTTGTTCAAGCTTGAATTGATCTTACATTATTTTAACTCACTAATATTCTGTTTTTTTTTTTCATTTTCAGTGTAGAAAAGAAAGAGGAGATCGAAAATCTTGCCAAACAAGTTTGAAAGGAGCTTGAAGCCAGAAACTTAATGGGATGATGATGTTATGCTTGTTTCAACTTGTAAAATGATTATTAATTTGTATTTGATTGGGATTATTATTTTATGTGATTTTTGTAAGTTCAAAATTGTTGTGCAGTCAAATGAAGTAATTTTATTCGGCATTTTTGGATAAATGTACCATTAGTTTTTTAGTAACTGATTCAGATTTCAAAAATAATAAAGCCAAAATAGTCCTAAACTATAAATTGGATCACGGGCTGTCAAAAGTTGCAGCCCACTATACTTTTTATCCTTAAAAAAAGTTTTTTTTTGTAGAAAAACGCGTTTTTGAAAAAAAAAGGCAAAAAACTTCCTTTGGGCCCAATCCGTTGCAACCCGCCCGAATAAACCGGCTACCCGCCCAAACCGAACCCGACAAACCCGTTGTTGTCTACGGTCGGTAATGGGCCAGTATATGAGCAAGTCGGTTTTGGTCGGTTGGGCCAAAATGGGCCCGAATCCGACCGAACCCGCCCGATGCTCAGCCCTACTATTAATGAAGCTTCCTTCAGATAGGTGTTATTTGATGGATTAAATGTTGTAGTAATAACTAATTAATATACTTCATTATAACTGAGCATAACCAGAAGATAATAACCTCTGTTATTAATCACAGTGCATTAAAACTTTTTGACATTTCCCCTTCTCTTGGGGGTGGGGTTGAGGTTCTGATTTAGTCAAACCTAAGATGCTAATTTAAGAAACATGTAAAATATTCTTGAGTTTAGCAGCATTCACTTCCTGGCAATAAAATCATAATTAATTTATTTAATTATTACTTTAATATATTTACTTTTGATTCAATGATTGTCCAGACATGATCTGGGTGGGAATCCTTTAATGGCAGAAGCAAAGGCTCTCATGGAAGGCCTCCAGTTAGCTTGGGATGCTGGCTATAGACAGGTTAATTGTGAGGTTGATTGTGAAGACCTTATTGCTACTCTGGACGACATAGAAGCTAAACAGATTTTTATGGAAATAAGTGAGATACATCAGCTTCTCCGTCGAGACTGGATGGTTATCTTGAAGACCATCCCGCGGGAGTATAATAGTGCAACAGATTGTTTGGCAAAGCTTGCGGCTTCAACACCAACCTCAGGAACCATAATTCTTGACAGACCTCATGCTGAGTTAGAAACTCTCATTCTTAGAGATAAGATGAGAGGTAGTTAGTCTTTTGTTAGTTCTTGTAATTTTCCGATGGAGCAAAAAAAAAATGATTCTTCACTGTTATTTTCCGATGTATACAAAAAATTGATTCTTCACTGTTAGGAGGGCAGTTACTTATATGAAACAATTAAATGCTTATTGATTATTAAAATTAAAGTTTTATGATAATTTTTACTACCTTTACTCTATTCCTATTTAACTATTGAGAGAGAGAAGAAGCACACATAATAAAAATTACAATTAATTTTGTTAATTTTCAAAAAAAATATAATTTATTTTCCTATTTTACCCTCTAGAATGTGTTTTATATTGTCTCATTTATTGCTTCTACAATATTAGGAAAAACATAATTTAATACTCTGTTGAAATGCTAAGTGGACAACTTTATAAGAATTTTTTTTTCCAAAGTGGATAATTATTATTATTAATATTATAATATATTTAAAATATTTACTTCATTATATTTTTAAATTTATTAATATCAGTGCATTTGTCAACTCACATGAATTAATTTAACTTAATTAGGAATTTCAAATTCTAACTTTAAATATGTAGCTGCTTTAAATACAAGAAGAAAAAGTTGTATTGCCTCTAAGAGCATCTCCAATGTAAGGTTCTTAGTTCTTATTTCTGAGCTAAGAACTCAGAGTTCTTAACTATTGGAGAATGCTGATGTGGAGTTCTTAGTTCTTAAAAATAAGAACTAGTTCTAAAAGAAAGAGTTTTACGTTTTGAGTTCTTAGCATAAAAAATTAATTTTTTTTCTCTCATTCATCAAATGATTTAATTTAAGTATCGAATTAATATTTAAATTTAAATCAAATTATATGAAAATAAAAAATATAACTAATATAATGGTGTTCTGGGACTAGATGAATAGTGATAAGAACTAATAACTCATGGTTGAAGCAAAATCTGCAATTCAGCATAGAGTTGCTTAAGCGCATGTGGCAGTACGGACCCACATAAATTGGGCTAAGAACTAAGAACTAGAAACCTAGCATTGGAGATGCTCTAACTTTGAGCATAATTGCCTATAGTAAATGATTGTTATAGAGTGAATGATATTTACTTTTTTCACATCAGAAAGATAAATTACACCATTTAGGTATTGATCTCTGGACTGGCCCCTCTCCAATTCATATGTCTCAGCTCTTACCGCTTGAATTATCTTTCAAATCCATAGTGAGGGATACTTATGGGCATACCAATGAGTGAACAAAATTTCAAACAAAACTTATGAAGTGATACTTATGCCCATATTAAAATTGAACAATTTTTTAAGCAAAAGCACTAGAAGTTCAAGATTGAAATCATCAATGCTTACTAGTAATTACTCATATCCAATGCATAAATGAGAGACAAGAAAGTCAATAACATTAATTTTACAGTTTGATATAACTCATCTTATTTTCCAAGTGACATCAATGAGCTTCAATTGAACTGACAAAGTAAATGCACAGGCATTTTGTATTTGACTTTCAAAATAATATATTAGAGGGAAAATAAGAGAAATAAAAAAAAGTGTGGACATAAGGTATGACAATGACATCCCCCAATTGTAAAAAAAAAAAAATTAACCATGTCTATTTTCATCTTGTAACCATTGATTATTAATTATCTGTTATTTCTTTAATTATTAAATACACAAAAATTAATAGTGAGATTGGAAAACTTGACAAGGTCAGAATCAATTATTTCTTAGAATCAATTATAAAATCTAAAACTTTTCCATAAAATTAATTTTAACTTTAATAATCACATATAGAAACATATGCATTTAAAAGGTAGCTTCGAGGATATGCAGCAAAGAAGCAATTGGTATGAGCCGTTATGCACAAAAGAGTAGCAGTGTACTTTGCATATGCATGTCACACAGCTGTTGCTTCTCTGTACTCAGGCTTCAAAAACGCGTCAAGGTCCTTCGTTTCTTCTTTTTGTCATGAATATTTATATTTAATCTGCAGAGCAGGTCGCATTTCAATGCTTTGTTTGCTAACGCCTGCATAACTTGACTTCTTCACCCTTTCTATGTCACAATTGCTTTTATTCATTTTTCTTGAAAAAACAATTATAGTTTTAAGGTTTTGATTTGATTCCCCATGGTACGGTGAATGACCGGTATTAAATTGGGTGCCTTTTGCTTTGTTTTATCAAATAGTAAAGTTAACACTCAAAACAAATCTCACGTTGATACAAAGAAAAAAAGAGAGAACGGAAAGATCTAATAAGGGTTCTAATAGAAAATAAGACATAATTAATAAATAAATAAAGGTAGGTACAATAAAGAAAAACAATTTCTAGCGTAGGCAAAAACTGAAAATTGACACTACAACCAATTTAGCCTTGTAACTAGTGTCAAAGTGCTCGAAGCTACTGTTATAACATTGGTTCGGCTTACTCAAAGCCAATAACGTCGCAAACTTGTGAATACAACCGATGCTACTTTACTTCCATAGCGTCGGTCATATTTCAACAACAACTAGCGTCGGTTATACAAACTTTGCTGCCACATTAGGAATAATAACATAATCTACACGGGGCTTAAATCACCTAATAACATAGTTTCGATTAGGTTGTCTAAAGGGAATCAAACTGAACCATAACCGAAAAAATCGAGACATTTTTCTGAAATCGGACTGGTCAGATTGATTGACTGGTCATGTGGTTGAAAAAACTGGTTTATTAAGATTTGGTTCGGTCGGTCTCAGTTTGAGCTTGGCCCCGACCAAACCAAATGAAGTACTCCCTCCGTTTCTAAATAACTGATACTTTAAGATTGTTGCACAAGTATTAAGAAATAACAATTAATGTTCTTGTTTTATTAAAATTACAATCTAACTTTCTATTATACCATTTATCTCTCTTATTAATTCTAACTTTTTAGTTTTCCTACCATCAATAAATGAAGGGTATAATTGGTAAAGTATAATTAATGTTCTCTTAAACTTTGTAAAGTGGCAGATAATTAGGAATAAAATTCAGCTAGAAATAATGTCAGTTATATAGGAACGGAGGGAGTAATTATGTTTTTGTATAAAAAAACCAGGCCTAGTCCAAGGCCATGAGGAAGCACTAAAAAACCTAGGTTTTAACTTCTCTTTTCCCTCATCTGTCACACACACACCTTCAACTGTCTATTTCTCTTCTCTTCACCCTTCTTTGAAAACCCTTCACTTCTCTTCTCACCTTCAGTCCTCTTTCTTTCTCTTCTGCCCTTCCCACTTCTCTTCAAACCCTAGCCGCCACCCACACCAGAAACCCTCCTTCCACCATGACTACAACCCCATCTCATATATTTTCTTCTCCACTTTTTCACAACAACTACCACACGAAGATCTCTTCCCTTCCATTGCCTTCACTGTCTTCATCATCGAGGCCGCCCACCACCAACATTGTCCTTGCCCTTTCTCTCTCTCTTCCTGTCGCAGATTTGACGTCACCCGCAGATTTGAAGCATGCAAGAAGATTGAGAAGATGAATATGTTGCTTTTGGATTTTGTGGTTATTTTATTTGTATGTAATTATTGCTTAGCTTTTTATTAGCATTCTTACTTCTTTATTGGAAATTTGTAAAGATTTATAAAGATTTTGTTAATATTTGGTTCTGTTTTGTTTCTTTCATCATCATCTTCTTCTTCTTTTTGCGATAATTTTTTGATTAACAATCATGCAAACTAACTTGACCAAAACGAATCCGAACCACCCGCAGTCAATGAATGGACGGTGGCGGGCTTGGTGGTTTGGTGTTTTTCACCAGACAAAAATCAAGTTTTGGCCCAAATTCGCTCGTTGAACAACCCTAGTTTCGATTGTCTTGGTAAAAAAGAGTTTCAACATTTAAGGATCACGCATAGGACACATATCTAGCAGCTTCTCAATTTTAACTCCTATTTAAGCAATCACCTGCATGGTAGTTGCAACTATTCACCACTAAACAATACTTCCTCTATCCTTTTTATAAGACACCTTTACGACAGTTGCTCTTATTAACAAAAAATTTAATGAGTCTAATTAATTTATAGGTTTCAAAAAAAATTATAATACTCCATATTTATCCTTTATCAATATATTAATTGTTTCCTACTATAAATGACTTCATCCAGTAGCATGAGAGAGGAAATTAATGGTGAGTGGTAATCAAAAATTGAGAAATGAAAAACTAATTAATACAAGGGGTATATATGGAAAAACATAGTAATTTTTTCTAAAATTTAGTATGGGGTCTTATTTTAAGGAACACCAAAGATGTCTTTAGGGTGTCTTATAAAAAGGAACGGAGGGAGTAACACATAGTGTAGTAGTGTACTATTCTCCTTTTACACAGAAGACTTTTTAAATTACTTATTCAGACCTTTAGTAAAAGAGATGCGTTCAACCAAAGGGCAATAAGAGCATATCAGATGCAGTTCCTTGGGGTTGGATCTTATCTTAATATCTCGTATCTTAAATTTTCTTTCATTGGAGAAAGATGGTTTGGAAGGTGTGAGATCTTATTTTTAAGGTCGGTGTCCGAGCCAAGACACCGACTAAAGCAGGGTCTTAAATTTAAAAAAAAAAATAATGTTCCATTCATATGTGGACATTGTGGGACCCAACCAAAAGTTAGAAATAAACAATATAAATATGAGGTATTGTGGGACCCAACCAAAAGTAAAATAAGATATCACAATTGGAGCAAAATTGCATCGACGCCTTATGAGTACCTTATATCCTATGTGGCATTTTGGCCCCAGTAAAAAAACTGTGATAAGATACCAACTAAGGTTACAAGCATTGGAGATGCTCTAAGTTACCAATATTTAGTATTCTAGTACAACAATATTCTTTCTACGGATCTTTGATATTTCTTTACGAACGAGATGCGATTTCTAGATGGTCTTCATTCAACAGCTTCAACCTTCAACGGGAGCATCAACATATTCTGAATGTATTTTCATAAATGGAATCTTCAATAGTTGTATGTGTTCAAAAACACATGTAGACATTCATCAGTCAAAAGTTCCTAAGACCATGTGTTATGCTAAAAATACACATTGTGAAATCTATAGCAAGTGCACGCTATCGTTCAAGTAACATAGGATTGTTAGTCTCAGTTATCAAACCCAAGGGGTTAGGTGGTGTGATCATGCAAACAATTATTAGATAGGAAGAAAGAAAGAATAAGGAAGCCTTGAGATTGCAAAGACATTGGATCATATCCTCTTATTGTGGTTAACTCCTTGTTAAGTTATTGCTCATTACCCTACCCGAATTCACTACTTACAAGAAAATTTTCATTGTAAGATGATCTATCAAAATAGGCATGATTGCATTAGAGGGAACTTAAGAGATGCTTCACTATCTAATCATAGTCAGTTGGAAGCATTCGAGAACCAATCCTAATACCTCTGCAAGGAGCGCACCAAAAATAATTTTCTATATGATTTCCCTTAATTGATTATATAGATTAATCCCCCGCTAGGAGTTAATTACCTACTAAATATATGATTCATTACACCATATAGATTACAGTACGCAAATGAGAAACACATAATTAAAACTAACATATATAAAATAAATAAAAGGGGCTCAAATCATATACTTACATTGCAATCTGTAGAGAGGATTTACCTACTCATGAAAACTAGGAAATACATCAATAAATCTTAGTATCTAACATCTTACAGATACAAAGAAAGAACAAATCTCCTACACTTTTGCCTCGCTTTCTTCTGTAAGAACTCTTCACACTATTGTATTTCCTCACTTTGTATTGCGTTCATTACCTGTTGTACGCTATCATCTATTGTTGTGTCCATCCTAGCCTCTTTAAATAGAAATAATTAGGTCAAGTCTCGAGCTCTCTAGCTATGAAAGGCAACACAATCGGGGCAGCTTCAACGTCGTTTAACCACGAGCAAGATGGCAAAAATGGTCGTCAAATTTTAAGTAATTGCACGGTCATGGCCTCTGGAATGTATGATCATGCTTCTTCTTTAGAACCGTAGGTTCTACTAGAAGCGACCTTTTCCATTGTTTTCTCTTTTTTCATCTTTTCACATGGAGTTTGAAAGTACACTTGAAAGCATGTAATTTAAGTATAAGAAATGCAAAAATTAGACATAAAATCATAGTAAAAACATTGCAATTATTGTGTTATTTTGACACGCGTCAAATTCATAAATCTAACGCAACAACCCAACATGAGATATACCATGTTTCTTCGTCGTCTTCATCTTCTAGGGTTCCTGGCAATCTTGTCTCAACAGCGCCACACAAGAAAAAGCAAGGTGGTTCTAAGGGCGGCCGATGATCAATGCAAGACGGGGTGAGATTGGAGAAGATGAAGTGGAGCCGAAGGAAGATGTTTCGTCGCGTCGGAAGGGATTGCTTTTACTAGAGCGGTACACCCTATTTTAAGATGAAATCTCTTAACTGGTGGGTTACTCTCAAATCAGGGACTTGCTTTCCAAAATTGGAAGGGTTGAAATGGTCTTAGTGCGGCAATATCGCAAAGTGGCTAGGAAATATGTATTTAGATTAGTTCATTTTTTGACTAGGTCTCATGCCGAGGTGACGATGCCTCGGCTCAATGGGACTTAGGCCGGCATAGCCCTTTTATCAGTGACAAAGGTAAGGTTTGTTAAGATCAAACGTTTACTCACATCGTTTATCATATTTTGAATGATAACAATTTTAAGGGCATATGTTGAACTCTAAAAATTTCATATATTCAGGAACACTATGACTAATCGTCTACGACTACTTTATTCTGTCCAACCTATATATATATATATATATATATATATATATATATATATATATATATATATATATATAACGGGGCTTACAGACAAATGCCTCCGCTATAGATAAAAATTCTAAATCGAAACAGTACTTAAGTCCCAAAGTGTACTCATAGTATGGATCTCGGTAGATTCCAGCTTAAACATATAAGAACAAAGAAGATAAACAACTTATATCCAAGTTACTCATCATATTCCTACTTCCCCATCAGGCTCTGATACCAAGAAGGGTTCGGAAGCAGATTTAAGGGTTAGAATTAAAGCTGGTAAGAGAATATATATATATATATATATATAGAAGATAGTCCAATCACTAAGAAGAAGCTACATTTGACTAGTCAAAGCTCATCGTCTAACTCAAAGTGACCAAAAGAAATAATGCAAGCAGATCGCCTGAATAAAGAAGACTTTTATAAAAGCTCCAACTGCTATTATATCTCTCACAGGAGATCATCAAGTATAAAAGCAAGACTAGAAGATTTCTGCTCTCAACGATCTGATTTTCATAGAACTGGTTCCAACGACCAAAGTCAAAAAGAGAAAAAGCAAGAAATCTACATAAGCTTTAGAGTCAAATCTTTTGGCATCATCTACTTCAAAACGAGAGAATTATTTCTAAGAAAAAAACCTCTTCACCTCACTCTCTCTAGAATCATAACATAAAGTATATCCTCAGAGTCAAATCTCATACCAAATACTTTATAGTTCTTGAGCCTGAAAGTATCTACTATCACTCTTGTAAGAAAAGAATCTTGTAGAAGAAAATCATCTTGAAAAGATTGTTTAGGAGACGTCCTGAAGAATACTTGTAGGAGAAGTCCTGGAGAACACTTGGAGGAGGAGTCCTGGAGAATACTTGAGGAAAAGTCCTGAAAATACTTGTAGGAGAAGTCCTTGATAATACTTGTAGGAGAAGTCTTTGATACTTGCATAGTGAAATCTTGGTATAGTCAAGGACTAGACGTAACCCCATCGTTTAGGGGTGAACCAGGATAAAAAGCATGTGTGTCTATCATTTACAATTCTACTCTTTTATCCGCTGCACTAAACAATTGCGAAAAAGTTTCTATAACTAATAATATTTTGAAAAGGCAAAGTTTAGAACAACACAATTCAACCCCCCCCCCCCCCTTGAGGAGTGAGTCTTCATCTCAGAATCAGGATCTGGTGGATTTGCCTTCACTTCAGAGAAGGACGCCCTTGATTTCACATATTAGGGCTGACAAGGGAAATGATTCTTTGATTTCCTTTCTCTCATGGAGTGATGTTTCTATGGAAAAGATTGGAGCGTGGTGTGAGCAAGTTCTTTATCAGATCGAGGACTGCATATTTGTAAGGTCCTCGAGGTGACGAAGGAGAATATTAGGCTATTGGATGTGGCATTGTTTCTTGAGCTTGAGTCTGGTGTGCGTTCGGAGGCTTGCTGTGTTGCATTGGAGGATAATAGGCTTCTGATTGATGCTTTGTTTATTGAGTGTGCGATTGAGGAGCCTAGTTTGGAGGTTTTGGTGCCACAATATGGTGATGGTCTAGTTGTAGGTGAAGAAAAGATCTGGTGCCATTTCCTGGTTCGCGAATTTCCTACCTCCCCTTTGGGGAACCCTGGCCTTTTTTCTTCATCTATGCGATGGGTCGTTTAGGAGAATTTAGTCATTTCTATGGTGGGGTTTACGCGGCGTCATCTAGCCAAGATCATTCTCCCTCCTAATGGTTTTGATTTAGCTGGGAAGTTGATGGTCTCATTCTTGTGGGACAGAGTTCAGGAGTGGTTTGGGCCCCTGGTTGCCGGGGCGAATCCTTGCTCCTCTATTTTTGCTAGGATTGATGGCCTCCCCTTTGATAATGGTAGGTGGTGCCCTGTTGTTTTGCCTCATGAAGTGGGAGTGCAGGCTCCTTGTGAAGTTGTTGAAGAGACTCCAAGGATTCCTTCTCGTCTGGAACGTCCAATAAAGCTCCTTCGTGGCTCCTCTGTTTGTGCGGATGAACTAGGGGAAAAGGTTGTTAGAGGTAAGTTACCTATTGAGAAGGTTCCCCGGCCCGTGGGAGACCCAAGATGGGGAAGAGAAAGGTTGTTGAGGTGGAGCTTGACATTTCCATTTCTTCAGTTTAACAGGAGGATGATTTGGGTCCTTAGGTAACAAATTGATGTTGTTTGAGCCACAGAGTCCCAAAGATCCTCCAAGTGTTATGACGAGATCGGCTTTGGTCATGGGGAAATGGCTAGGTGTGTATTATGATTGCTTGTATGAAGTTGTTCTCCGAGGCATAGCAGATAATATTATGTCTCGCGTGCTTAATCTGAGTTGAGTGCCTGGTCTCTTTTTGTTTATTTTTTGGGTCTTTTCTTCATATAGATTTCTTTGGTTATTGTGGCGTCTTTGTTGAGTTTTTCTGGGTTTATTTCTCTTAGGGGTTTGCTTATAGTTATATGCTGATTAGCTTTTTGTTGCATTAACCATCATTTCCCCTTTATATATATATATATATATATATATATATATATATATATATGAGTTGAGTAATTTACTCCTACAAGATTTTGTGAAGGAGTAAGTTAGCATTCAACACCTTTTAGTTTTGACCAAAACATCCAACCCTTTTGTTCTTAAAAGTAGTAAAACCGTAAAAGTTAGGGCCATTCAGGTAATTTTGTTTTCATTATTTAATTAATGTCATTAATCTCTTTTTCGGTACATCGGTATTTAAATAGCACTCGTCAGGGATTGTATCATGGATCTTCCCCTCCCAACCTATTTGTCCTCAAACTCTTATCACTTGAGTTATCATTCGGGGACAATCACTACTAAAAAAAAGCTATTTAGCGACGGGCAAAATCCGTCGCTAAATAAGCAAAAATCTGTCGCTAAATATTTACTGACGGAAGGGCATCCGTCGTGTAAAGGGGCGTCGCTAAATATTCAACTACAGAATATTAAATCCGTCGCTATTAGCGACGGAAACCGGTCGTCGCAAACATTTGAATTTCCGTCGCTAATTCGTTTTTATGATTAACTCATGATTAGCGACGGAAGATTCCGTCGCTATTTACGACGAAATATAACTAGACGTCGCTATTTGCGACGGAACGTTCCGTCGCTATTTAAGACGGAATGTAGCAGTCTGTCGCTGTTTGCGACAGAATTTTCCGTCGCTAACTACCTGTCATTTTTATATCAATTCCCTCTCTAATTTATCAATGGTAGAGAGGGACAAAATCCGTCGCTAATTCCCCACTGGGTATATGACATAACTTGTTTTTGAGCAGTTTTTTTTTCCCTGTGCTATAACAATTCAATTTGAATATTTTCACCAAATTGAAGTAATTCAAAATATACTATTGATTTGAAGTTTCATATTTAAGATCATGTTAATCAACATACATAACCATAGTAGTGAATCCATACATAGTCATGGTAAAATGTCAAGCATAATTAAAAACATAGTATCAAATACATATATTCATCTAAATCAAATACCATCCAAATCATCCTCTAGTTCTTCATCATCTATGTTATGCTGATTTGTAGGTGGTTGTTCAACAGAGCATGAAACCAGGCTTTGATGAAAGCTCTCCATGAATCTGTCCATGTAGTCGAATTTTTCATCATATGTCTTCAACTTTCCCTTGAGCTTCTTGTTCTCCTCTGTTAAAGTAGAAACAAGATCTCTTATTGTCTCATACTCTGAGGGCGAGACGCCATGAGATGATGTGGTCTTAGAAGGTTTAAACTTTCTAGCCTCTACACCTAATCCATAAATCCGCCCCTTCTTGTTCACATCCATGGTGGCAAATTATATGGAGTAATAATCACAGGCCAACAAGAATATTTCTTTCCTGATATGTCAAAAGGAGCAAAGCCATCGGAACATAAGCCTAATCTTACGTTTCGGGGTTCCTTAGCAAAAGAAAGGTTATCCTCGACTTTATCAAAATGAATCCAAGCTTCTGCATCTGATGGATGAGACAAGATATCTGGCTCCCTGTGATGCTCATGATGCCATCTCATTTGACTAACTGTTTGTGTCGAAGAATACAATTGTTGTAGCCTTGGAACAAGCGGGAAGTACCACATATTTTTTAGTGGCACCAACTTTACCTTACCTTGTTTCTTTACCCCTTTATATCTCTTCTCCTTACAACTTTGCAGCATCTCATCTTCTTTATAATACAACATACAACCCCCTGGACAACATTCAATCTTCATACATGCTAGCCCTAGTTCAGCAACTGATTTCTTCGCATGGTATAAATTTTTAGGCATACAGTTACCATCGGGCATTGCATCACCCATAAATTTCACCCATTCATTAAAGCATCCCTCAGATAAACCATAGTCTGCCTTCAAACTTAGGGCCTTTTAGAGAAGCTGACAGCATAGAATATTTATCACAACCATCCCATAGAGAAGAATTTGCGGCGTTCAGCAAATTAAAGAATTGAGATGCTTCAGGGTTAGGATCTTCGGTCATCATGTCCTCTTGCTCAAGATAGTTACCAACTACTGGTCCAGCAGCATCCATCACCAACTGCTCATAAGTATTATACATTTCCCTTGGCCCACTATTACCGTGGTAAGAGTGATCATCAACCATTGGGGGCATTTGAGGAATCGGTTCTCCATGATTTGTCCAATGGTAATAATTAGTCATGAAACCTTTCATACATAGATGGACTTTCACCAAGTCTGTTTCTTCAAATCTCATGCACTTGCATTTCTTACAAGGGCACCTGATTTTCTGACCTCCGGCAACAAATTGATCTTGTTCACAAGCATACTTAATAAAATCATGAATTCCTATAATGAATTCTTCAGTCACATGCCTATCACAATCCAATCTATTATCCATCCATCTTCTATTTTCAGGCACATCCATGCTTCTAACACACAAACACATTAAACAACCAATAAGTATTAGTTCAGTCAATGAAACCCTATACTCTCTTACTCAATGCAACACATCCTAACAATATGCCAACAAGTTCATGTCCTCTCTTACTCTCTCTCCCACTATTTGGTTTAGTGACCAAAACAAACAATCCTATGAAGATATATTTGTAAGCCAGATCTTTTCAGATTATGTACGCGGTTTTTCTAATAACTTTCCTGGTGTTATACACACATATACAACATAGGCTTACTTTAGGCTTACTTTATTATGCTCTGATTATTTCTGGGCCTATTAAATATAATGGTGTACCAAATATTAGTAGCTGCTATGAAAACAACATAGGCTTACACTTTTGTACTCTAATAATTATACAACATAGGCTTACACTTTTGTACTCTAATAATTATACATCATAGGCTTACACTTTTGTACTCTAATAATTATTTTCAGAATATCCAAGTACTGGTAGAAAGTGAAAACATCAAAGCCATGATTACAACCATGATTAATTAAAGGGTTTTGTAAAGAGGATGAAAAGTTGCTTCATTTACAGTGCAATTTTCACTAAAAAGAGGTCAGAGCTTTCCTCACTTGAAAAGAATAATCAAATAGTTAAAACATATTATAATAATAACCTCATCAAAGTTTTCACCATACTGAATTGAGAATAAGACAGTTAGTGACAGATTGAGTAAAAAAACCTTGATATTAAAAGTTGTACTGGTTCCTCTTGGCTTGGTGTTCTGGTTCTGGCAACAGCTGGATCTACAAGAAGAACTAACTGGTAAGCCTTCATGTCATCAAAAATTAATTATGCAAGGGTAACTGAAATAAATATGACACAACATGTGAACTGATTCGAGAGATTGCATCAATGTGACTGAGACATGTCAATTACCAAAATAAGTTAATCAAGCACTGCCACTCTGCCAGTATATCACACTTCTAACCTTGCATTTTCAAGTAATAGGTCATTGTAAGAGATATTTTTTTTGGAAAAACCATAATTATATATTAAAAAGAAGATTGAGAGCTTGCTCAACATTACAGAGTGCAAAAAATAGGCAAATAGAAATAGAACAGTAGCCAACTAAAACTAATAGCTAAAATCTAAAAGGCTAATGATAAAACTAAGGAGCCTAACACAACAGAACAAAAATACAACAGAAACGAAGACTAATGATAAAACTAGAAGTATAAAACTTATAACTAATAACAACACCCTCCAAAGCTGCCAAGGCACGACTGTCTTCTCTACCCAGGAAAGATCAGGACCCATAAAACACCACTGGCAGCAAACCAGCACAAATCAACATATGAAATGAATGTATATGAAATGTCACAGCATTCCCATAGAGTATCAGCTCTGAGATATGCTCTATCTTTCCCATAAAGCATTTGGGTGAATGAATGTATATGAAATGTTTTACATTGTATTTTAAACAATCAAAATTTGAAAGGAAAAATCACAAATTCTTCTTAAATATTGAAAAACCCTAAAAAAAATATCATACCTCTTGTTGTTCCTTGTGTTGCTCTTGCCCATTTTCTGCCCCTTTTCGTTTTCGTTACACTGCCCCTTTTCGTTTTCCTTAACTGGCGATGGAGGATGTGGGCGGCGGCGGCCATGTGAGATTCAGACACGCGAAGGGAAGGTGAGAGGAGAGGGCGGCGGCGGCGATGTATGAGTATTCAGACATGCGAAGGGAAGGTGAGATGAGAGGAGAAGGCGGAGAGGGCGGCGACGGCCATGTTCAGACACGCGAAGGGAAGGTGAGATGAGAGGAGAGGGCGGCCATGTGAGAGGTTTCAGTGTTTGGAAATGGTAGTGTGCTAGCGAGCATGAGGGATTGGTTAAGTGTTTGGAAATCTTTTAACCTATTAGTGTTTGTAAATTTAAATATATTTATTTCAAAACATATAACATAAAATATCATGTAGTTAAATGGCTAAGGCATTCCCTTTGACAGAAAAGACCCAGGTTCGAATCCTGGAGAAAATTATTCATTTTTAAAAACAATATATTTAGCGACGGAATTTCTGTTATATTTCCGTCATTAACTTCTTACAAAATTTACCGAGGGAATTTGCGACGGGAGGTAATCAGCGACGGTATAAATCCGTCGCTCATTTGCAATATAAAATATATTTTCAAAACGCCGATCCGTCGCTGATTTCGTCGCATTCCGTCACCATTAGCGACGAATTATTTTCCCTCGCTAAAATCCGTCGGTAAATCGCGCTTTTTTAGTAGTGAATGTCATTAATTTCTGTCTCCTCAATTCTCACTCTTTCCGGTTTTCTCCATCATCTTCATCTCTATATTTGCATCTCACTTTCACTTCTGTAATTTGCTGCAGTAAATTCATTGTTTTGGGTGCTCAAAATTGTCTAATTGTCCATGTGAACCAGAGAGAACCTATTAAGTATTAACACAGTTTGCATTCTCCGATGAGTATGACAATGCATGCGTGTGAAGAGAATACCGTGTCGTCAATCCGTAGGAATCGTGGTTCCTCTTCTATGCTTCCTTCTGACCTCGTGGTACAATTATCAGCAACACACATAATATAAACATATTTCAAGTAATTATGATTATCTCTTGATTCAAGGAATCGTTGCCATTTTTAATGTTTACAACCCAAGAAAAGAAATTGACGTACAAGTGATTGTTAATTCATTGCAGCTGAGGGTACGGCCTTTGAAATGCAGTTGATATTTTATTTAATGTATGTCAAATGTTCTTGCAACACTTGTTTTGTTTATAATAATTATAAAATCCAACAGGTAATCTTAAAGGAAGCAAAGTCTCTGTTTGATGGAAGTTATGAGGAAACTTCATTTGCAAATGGGTTTTTGCTATATTTGATAAATTAGCTGGATCTTCTGGAATTTGGTTTACTTCTCTGGTTACTACCTACCCTGCATGTGAAGTTGTGAACATGATCAGGTGAAACTTCTTTATTTAGACTAACTGTATGGTTGAATTTTCAGGATTTGACTCACTAAAATACCGTTACATTTTAAAAAGTAAAAGTTATATATTTTTCTAAACAATATTTCAATATTGCTTGCAGTTGCAGTGATGTAGTTTATGAATTATTTTAGTGTTTAATATAAGAATTTGACAGAGAGATAGATGATAGAAGAAGAAAGTTATTTCTAATTAAACCGTCTTTATGTAAAATTATCAAGAGCATATCAGAAAATGGAACCATACCAATACTAAATGTCCAACTATAGATGTCTATCTGAATTCATGAAGAATTTGATGTGGTACCTAATCCATGAAAGATCGACTTGATTGAAACTGTATAGATTAGATCTTCTAAACCAACATGCACAATTTCCTAGAATTCAATGACCGTCTCATTTCTATTGATGAGATGTTAGAAATTAAAAGAAAACCATACATATATCTTAGTGATCATATCACTCCATATAGTAAAAACATATCATCCCAAAAAGAAAAAACATTAGATTAGGTTCCATAGGTGTAATTTCGCATCTAAGGAGACTTCTATACTGTTATGAATAAAGAGTAAGCAAGTAAATAAAAGATGAGAATAGAGGAACAAGAGATAGAGAAATAGTGTGATGAGGATCCTCTGCTAGGTGCAGACTCCCTTGTATTTATACTATTAGGTTTAGAGTGTTGAACAAGTATACATGTGGGCCTGACCCATGGACTCCTAACTCTGATGGGCATCCAAATATTCATAACACTCCCCCTTGGATGACCATCCCTTAAGAATGTGCCTCATTAAAACCTTACTAGGAAAAACCCAGTGTGGGATAAAAACCTAGTGAAGGAAAAAGAGTACATCATTCTATAGTTCGTCTTTGTACATTGCCTCATTAAAAACCCTACCATGAAAAACCCAATGGGAAAAAACATGGTTAAGGAAAAAAGAGTACAATGCATTTAATTGAAATCTTTAAGCCGATGAACTCCCACATTCTGCACAAGCTTTTCATATGTTGTAGTTGGAAGAGTCTTCATAAATAAGTCTGCCAAATTATCACTTGAACGAATTTGTTGGATGTCTATGTCACCATTATTTTGTAGATCATGAGTGAAGAAAAGCTCTGGTGATATTTGCTTTGTCCATCTCCCATGATGTATCCTTCTTTTGATTGAGTAGTGCATGTAGTATTATCTTCATATATAGTTGTTGGCGGCATCTTTCAAGAGGACAAATCACCAATATCAAGTACGCATTGAATCACGAATCTCAACCAAACGTATTCTCGTCTTGCCTCATGTAATGCTAATATTCCTGCAAGGTTAACTGAGGTGGCTATCATAGTTTCTTTCATAGATCTCCATGAAATGGTTGTTCCTCCACATGTAAACAAGTAACCTGTTTGAGATATTTAGACAAATATCCAGCATCTGCATAACCAATTAGATTAAGCTTGGACATAAAGGGAAAAAATAAACTCATATCTAATATGCCTTTAAGATAACGAAACACTTGTTTTCCATTCCAATGTCTTTGTGTAGGTGAAGAACTATATCTTACTAATAAGTTAATAGCAAATGATATATCAAGTCGAGTATGACTAGCAAGATACAATAATGCTTTGATAGCACTAAGATATGGTACTTCAGGATCAAGTAATTCTTCATTCTTTTCTCAAGGTCTAAAAGGATCTTTATTTACATTTAATGACCTTAAAATCAATAGAGTACACAGTGGACATGATTTATCCATATAGAATCCTTTTAGTACCTTTGAAATATAAGTCCTTTGGTACATAAATACCTCATCCTTTAGATACTCAATTGATAAGGCTAGACAAAAGTTTCATTCTCAACTCTTTTATCTCAAATTCTTTCTTTAGCAAATCTACAGCTTTTGTGAGCTCTTCTAGAGTCTCAATAAATCATTGTCATAAACATTAATTATGACATAAACAATCTCATATCTCATCATAAATAAGCATGAGTTTGTTGGGTCATTTTGTGACCGTCCTTAAGAAAATAATCATCTAGATTGCCTCAATCTAGTAATTTGTTCATTGTTGAGAACATGAATTGTGTGCTTTAGGCATCTTACAATCTTCAAGGATTTTTATAGAGATATCAATCTCAAGTGAGTCATACCAATAAGTTGTAACTCCAAGTATCCACCACGATTGTCACTTGTTTGTCTTAAATATGACAACATTATTTCACTTTACTACAAAGACTCTGTAAGCCTTATCGTCTTTATACCTTTAGGGTATAGATATGAGGTCCAAATACCCTTAAATTCAGCAAATGAATTGCTTCTTTCTATTTATGGTCAATCACACCCATCCATTTTCGGGTTCAAGATTCTCACACAGATTTCTAATATTGAGCGCTACTTCATCATGTCGACAATTCTTCATGTTCTTGGTTCCTTGTGTTAACTTGTAGAGACATAATCATATGAGATCTCTTAAATAAATAATTACAGGTACCTGAACCTCTTCAGGAGGAATAAACATTTTTGTAGTCTCTACACTTTTCAAGATAGTTTGCCTCCTCAACAAGACCATCATCCTTCTCTAGGATATATATTTTTGAACCAAGTTTTAGGCATGCCTTAACCTAATAATAATGACAAATTTTCCAACTGGGATATCAAGTTAGAGAAGGGTATTTGCAGCATATAAGGAATTTAATAATTCCTTTTAGGTCAGAGAATGCATCTTTTGAACTTCTGGTTCATAGTGCGAGTATACATATGCATTCTTTACAAATTTTCAAAGCTGCTTCCTCTCCCCCCAATGCTGAGAAACAACAAGTAAGATATAAAATATATATCGGTACTGGCTCAAATTAATTACATAATCTCAGCTTTCCTTGTGGTCCCACCTTTGTGCGTTGTGGTGGAGCGATTCAAAATATATAACGCACATTGAAAATTTTTAGATGAGAGATATTAGGTTCCTGACCATGAACCGATTGCAATGGGGAGAATTCTAATGAATTGTTGGCTTGATGCGTGTCAATGCTGCTAATTGCAATATCACATGTCCATAAATAAGGATATTTGTTCTCATATGTAATTGTATAGCTATAAATATGAGGCATTTAATTAAACAAATCAGCTAGATAATTTGAATACGAACATGTGCAACTAGATATTCAAAATCATGTAATTTACCAACTTGATCAAGGTTGGAATTTTCACTCTATCAATATTGAGAGTTGATGACATATATTTGGTCATTTAGTCGATGCATCGATAAATTTATGAAATACTTAAATGACCCATAAAAAGAGTGAATACGTGCACATGTATCGCATCTAATATACTCAAGAGTATGCGGGATTCAAACCCATATATTTTACCAATTATTAATTGGTAATGAGAACAAGATATAAGAATTCATTATATTGAAGAATCTTTAGGTTCTTCGAAGGGTACTCATATGAATTCATATACTTTCGCATCATAAGACTCAGGATGGTCTAACCGGTCATGCATGCCAATCACATTCAATTTGTTCCATATATAGAACTTTATTATTCAAAATAATACTTCAATGTTTGAAGTAAAATTTTCTGGCATTTTAAATCCTTAAGAGATTTTCATATTTTCAACCCATAGTTTATCGTTACATCAATTAGATGTAAATAAAGTCCTTCAAGACTTTCAAATTAATAAGGAATATGTGTACATGACAATTGTGTCACAAGATGAGTATTACATCTCATAATTTCCTTTAACTCATATCCATCGCATGGAAAACGCCATAGGTTTGACATATTTACATGTCTGGATTACTACCGATCCAAGCAATATCTAACAACAGTTTTTATATTGCTCCTTATCTTTCTATACTTTGATACCAATTTAGGGGGAGATAAAGGGAGCAGAAAGCATGAGATCATGCGCCAATGTGAGACTCTAACTCACACTTCAATTCTCAACATTCCCCCCTAACTGTGAGTCACAACCATATTATTATGCTCCCCCTCAACAAACTATTAGCAATTGCACTGCAATTCGCTTCATCACCGTGTCAATAGGACATGTTGTCTGATCACCACATTGTGTCAAGAAGACTTTCGATATGAGGAGTCATTATCATGGTCACATCAACCATTAATTCAAATACCATTTTTAGGATTGCAACCGCATCTAGGGTTGTTTCTTCAAAAGAAAATATAAGATTATTGATCAATAGATATTTTCAAGAGTGTCAATGATCCATTTTAAGATATTGCTTTGAAATTTCATAGGCTTCTTCTAGAGAGCCACCACAAAAGTTTCATTTCATGAAACAATACCATATATGTCATTGGATGTCCTTCAAGGACATTTGACCATGCGTTGATCTAAATGATCACAACTTTTGCCATGTTTGTTGAAATATTCACTTCAGGAAATATCTCAATCCTTCCTTAATATAGCTACTTCTGTAGCTTACATGATAGACACATGTCTTTCAATCAACTTGATCATTTATAATGATAACGATATAGTTCTTCAGGAACTACAATATAAATATTGACAAAAGACTATAGAGTCTTCTTCTTTTGTTTATTTCAAAAGGCTAAGTTTGTTTAATTATTCCTTTATGATCCAAGAAGGAAGTACAAATATATGTAAATAAATTTGTTTATAAATAACTAAAATAATTTTATCACAAACCCATAGATTTATTCCTAAAATACTCTGTTCATGATCTCATAAATATTTACACATATTAAAAAAACTTTAAATTCTAATTTTATTAAGAGTCTCAAAATCAATTGATATTAGATTAACTCTTCCCATATTATCTAGCCATAAATCAAGCTTTGCAATGTTCTGCATTTTTACTAAAAAAAATTAATCAGTTATTATAATGAAAAGACTGGAAAAAGCACAACTCATGTAAATTTTTATTTATTTATTTAGGAACCGTATCTAACTTATTGAAGATAAAAATAAACTCATCATGATCATATCTCTTTTAAATATATATATAATTTGAATTGAATTTAAATTGATTATAACATAAATTAAATAAATGATTATATAAGCATAAAATTTTCATGGAGATAGAAAAAACTGATATTGACACCAATAAAAATACAACAGTGATCTAAAAAATTTTTTAATTAGAAGATAGTATTTCACAAATCAATTATCATAAGACAATTTATGTAACAAATCATATGAAAAGTAGTAAATTCAATAAAGAGATCAATTTAATAATATAATATATTTTATGAATCTTTTCTTGATCTCTTCCCATTATGATATATCTCATGACCTTTCTTTATCTCTTCCCCTTCAGGTGGCAAGATTCAATAATATTTCATTCACATCAAGGAAGGAATGAAGAATGATCAAGTCAACTAAATCATAGAGTAATTTCTCTCAAACGTATCTAACAAATCAATTGAATCTTTTTGGGATTTAATATTCATATAAATTTCTAGTTCTCCAAGAACTGTTCTTTGTGTATTCATGCTATGGTACTTCTGGACTCATAGCTCAAAGAGAATATATCTCAATACAATTCTTATGGATTCGTAGGATACAAATCTTCATGATTCATATTTTAAAAATTCTACTACGGTACTTCCAGACTCGTAGGTTACAAATCTTCAGGATTCGTATTGTAAAAATCAACTACGGTACTTCAGGACTCGTAGGTTATGAATCTTCAGGATTCGTAGTGTAAAAAAAATCAACTACGGTACTTCTAGACACATACGCTATGAATCTTTATGATTCATTCAAAATAATTCAACAACTACAATGCTTCTGGATTGTAGGTTATGAATCTTCATGATTCTTTCAAAATAATTCAACTACAGTGCTTCCGGACTGTAAGCAAACCTGATTCATGCAAAATAATTCAATTACAGTGCTTCTGGACTGTAAGGTTATGAATCTTCCTGATTCATGCAAAATAATTCAATTACAGTGCTTCTGGAATGTAAGGCTATGAATCTTCCTGATTCATGCAAAATAGTTCAATTACAGTGCTTCTGGATTGTAAGACTATGAATCTTCCTGATTCAAGCAAAATAATTCAATTACAGTGCTTCTGGACTGTAAGGCTATGAATCTCCAGGTTTCATGCTTATTACTATGGTACTTATGGACTCATAGATAAATGATTCGAAGAAGAAGGAGAAGGAAGAAGAAGAAGAAAAAATTAAAAATTATAACCTTTCACATGGATGTGTTACTTACTCTGGAAGTGGTACTTACTCTTTCACTTAGAAATTATGGAGAGACTATCGTGCTGATAACGTGTTATGAATAAAGAGTAAGCAAGTAAATAAGATAGGAGAATAGAGGAACAAGAGATAGAGAAATAGTGTGATGAAGATCTTCTGCTAGGTGCAGACTCCCTTGTATTTATACTATTAGGTTTAGAGTGTTGAACAAGTATACATGTGGGCCTGACCCATGGACTCCTAACTTTGATGGGCATCCAAATATTCATAACATATACAAACTTTTCATGGACTAATTTTTTATCACTATCTCTCTTTTTATCACATTCATAATTCTCATTCTTCTCTTTGTTTCTTATTTTAAATATATGTTGTGTCTGCATTATGACATGTATATTAATTATTTTCTTATTATTTAAAAGAAATGGAAAAAAAATATGAATAATGCGAAGAAAAAAAATTAATTACAAAAAAGGGGTGAAAAAAATGATATTAACAAGAATGGTGTGTTTCAGGCCAGTTTGGAGCCCGCGTGGCAACATGGTAGGATACGCTACACAGCACGCGTATTCCAAGCACACAGCATTCGCCCCACTTCAACCGTATCCAGTGCACCATCAATCCGTCAGAGATTCCCTTCATTCCCAAGGAGAATCTCTGAATCATATCATGCGCATTTGACTCGATGCGTTTGGAAGCAAGCGAAGTCAAGGCATGCGTTTGGGACCACGCGAAGTCAAGGCACATCTTTTCCGGCTGCCAGGCGACAGGGAGACAAGGAGACAGGGAGACAAGCATACGTTTGGAAGCAAGCGAAGTCAAGGCATGCGTTTGGGACCACGCGAAGTCAAGGCACATCTATCAAGCATTTCTGGAGGTTTAAACCCCTATAAAAGGACCGCCAGAAGTAAAAACACCTTCATTCCACTCTCCTTCTTCTCCAAACCTACCTAATTACCTAATTTCACTTCAATTCTTCTCCAAACCTTCATAAATTCACTTCACTTATTCTCCATTCCCATTCCTTCTTAGTTTCTTCCATAGTTGCAAAGTTGTTAATCCCATTACAAGCCTCTGTAAAATTTCAATGGCAGAGGAATTGGCGATCAATCCTGGGCCCACAAACACTAGTTTGATGTATCTTACTGGGGAAGGAGCACACATTTCAGATAAAGTCTGGAATGGACAAACAAATAAAATTCTCAAAGTTCGACGATCACGTGATTCACGAGTTGTGCATGAGAGACTCATACGTAGCGTTCCCAATACAATCAGAGGTCACCTTGAAGCTGCGGGTTTTTACCACTGTGCGCTAGTCTCAGATGTTTATCCAGACCCTCCCTTGATTTCAGCGTTCATTGAAAGGTGGCGTCCCGAGACGCACACTTTTCACCTCCCGCTTGGAGAATGCACCATAACTCTTCAAGATATTGCAGTTCAGTTGGGCTTGAAGATTGGTGGTGACGTTGTCACAGGTCCCACCTCTTGTAATTGGCCTGTCATCGTTGAAGAATGTTTAGGAAAGAGACCCCCAGCAGAAGCTATTAGAGGAGGTGCGTTGAAAATGAAGTGGATAAATGAGAATTTGAACAATGTGCAAGACTTCATTGACAATCCTCATGATTTGGCATGTTTTACACGGGCATACATCATGCGCATGCTTGGAGGTTTTCTCTTACCTGACCATAGCGGGTCGCATGTTCCTCTGAGATATCTTCCTCTTTTGAGGAATTTTCAGGAAGCTGGAAAATATAGTTGGGGTTCTGCGGTACTTGCCCATCTATATAAGGAAATGTGTAATGCAAGCAAAATCTCACGTGTGGAGATCGGTGGTTGTGTACAACTCATCCAGTTCTGGGTCTGGACGAGATTTCCTGATGTTGGCCCCCTCAAAGAACTCAACGTTATCAAAGAAGGTTGCCCTCTTGGAGCCAGGTATGCAACCAATTGTTACTTCAAATTTGAATAGTTGTTACTTGGAATTTGAATAGTTGATCATCCTAACTTATACCAACCGAACTTGTTTTTAATATATAGTTGGAGAGAAGATGCTGACTGGATAAAGTATCAGTTGTCGTACTGGAGGCATTACCTTGACACACTTAAAACTGAACAAGTGAGTACCTGTCATTAAAGATATATGACTGCGATATTATATTTGTCCAAGTCTAAACTCTTCCTTCTTGTGGATGTAGTTTGTGTGGATGCCTTATCCACATAGTCTCCTGCAGCAACTATCTCCAATATGTCGGGACAACATGCATTTGTGGAGATGTATTGCACCCATGATATCATTTTTTATTGTTGAATGGCATCAGCCTGATCGGGTGATGCAACAATTTGGATTTCAGCAACATGTTCCTAACAAACCTCTCCAAGACGATAAGGTGCATGACATGTCACTGTCGGGAAAACATGATTGGGATTGGGTTGATTAGTTGACACCTTTTATTGTAGCTTGGGAAAACAAACATCACCAATTGGCTGAAGGCCCCAGTTTAATAAGGCTTGCACAAGGCAGTGATCAATACATGAGGTGGTATTCACAACACTCTCGTCGCTGGCTAACACGTAAAGGAGCAGCATTGGGTCAATTGGTAATGTTATGCTTACCTATTGAATTTATGTTAATCTATACATTTTTTTAATATAATTTATGCTTAATGCTTACCTTACCCTACATTTTATTTTGTTCGAATTGTAGGCTGCGAATATCCATCACATCTGGTATGGGCTGCCGCTGATCGGACAAGGGAGGTACTCAATTGATAACCTTCAGAAGCAGGCCATGCATTGCCTTGCGTTATGCGAGGAGATGGGGCGGATCACTATTCCCCCGCTAGAAGCGCCGCCAATGGAGCCTGTTCAGATCCTTGAGGTAGCACAAAATTTTCACCCAAAGCTCGGAAGGCAAGAAGGAAAGGATTTCTCCCGGCGGGAAAAACATAAAGAAAAAGCGAAACCAATTATAATTGATGTACCCCAACAGCTGCCTTCCGGGCAATTTTGGTTGGCTCCCACCCATACTGGTGATTCCTACACATCGTACCACTATAGTGGTGATGGGTCTTCGTATCAGGGACATGGTGATGCTTCAGGATTTCAGCAACAGGAGGCTTCATTCGCATTTGAGCAACCTTACCAACAAGAGCAACATTACAGTGGTAGTGGGTCCCGTGATTTTGAACAGTATTACCAACCTGCGCCAGTTCCAGAGTCACAGCCTTACCACGGTTCAGCGCCGCTGGTGCAACCAGATGGAACCCAGCTTGACACGTGGTTCACCCCAGATGGCCAGTCGATACCCTCATCTTGGGGAACCCCACCTAGCCCCCAGCGTGGATGGGGGGCCTTTCATGATTTGCTAGGTGCTTCACCAAAGATGCAGCATGCCCATCCACCAGATTCTGAGATTCGTGCTACACAGGCAGCTTTTGACTTCGATTTGAACCAGGCATCCCTCACAGGCTACCATATGTCGGGTGATGATCCTTCCATGAACCCAGACCAAAGTTGATTGTGTTTTTTTTTTGTATTTCCAATTAAGCTTTCTTGTTTTTTTTCTAATAAAATGTTTGTTGTTTGAAGGTTGTATGACATCATCGTTTAGTTATGTGGTTTGCAATTAAAAAAAAGTGTTCCCCCATTAAATCAAGAATTCATAATGATGTTTCATTCTTATACAACTTTATTATACATCATGGGTTGTACAGTCAAAGATAATACATCAACTACAACAGGGTAAAAGAGTTCATCTCTGGAGTGCATTATTTCGCCGGCTCGGTTGAGACTCTGTCAGGTCCATCTCATTTCTGATTCGAGTTGACCTTGGGCGGCCTCTAACACGCACCATGGTGGGGTCTGGAACAAGTCGAGGGCCATCACCTGCTGGAGGAATGTTCAAGTCATTTCCAAGGGCCCACCACTCAGCTTTATACGCATCCCTTACAGTCTCCAACTTATACACAGGGTCAACAAAATCATAATAGTTAATGGACTGTCGAGCGCATGCCGCGATCACGTGATCACATGGATACTTGAAGGCTTGAAAACATCCACACTCGCATGTTTGCTCGTCTAGCCGAACACTCCACCTATAACCATTACGATGCGTACGCTGGTTGAATCCTTCCTCGACCTCAAACCTTGTTCGCTCCACGTTATACGTGCGCACCATATGAGCACTTCCCTTTTCATGATTTTTGGCTAATGCGACCATGACCTTGTGGCAGTATACCTGGCGGGCCTGCAGTTGATCTCTTGCAGCAATGCCTCTTTGAACAAAGTAATCTACAAGACGGGCATATGTGCATTTGACAAGTGCAGTGATCGGCATGTTCCTAGCACCCTTGAACCCTTTATTAACTGACTCTGCAAGGTTGGTTGTCATGTGGCCGAATCTACCACCATCGATGTCACAGGCGAGGCTCCATTTCTCCCTACTGATTCCATCAATCCATGCCTGGATAGCAGGGCTAGTCTGTCGAAACTTGGCCAACCTCCGTTCAAAAAGGTACAAACATGGCTCGTAACCTGCACAAGTGACAAATGTTAGTCTTTTTGTTTATAAAAATAAAACTCATATAATTGAGTTCAAACAAATACCCATCATAACCAGCTCTTGTTTAAGCTTTGCATTCTTAAACCGATGGTTAAAGTTGCTAGCAATGTGGCGGATGCAATACACATGATGCGCATTTGGAGGCTGCCACCCATTTCTCGCATCCCTTACCGCGGCCTTGATGCCTGCATGTCTGTCTGATATCAAACATATACCTTGTTTCTGAGTAACATGTTGCCTTATCAAACGCAAAAACCAACCCTATGAACTCGTACTTTCACTCTCCACTATTGCAAAAGCTATCGGTAAAATGTTAGAGTTTCCGTCCTGAGTGGTGGCAATCAACAACGTTCCTTTATACTTTCCATACATAAAAGTGCCATCTATCTGGATCATCGGCTTACAATAGTTGAAAGCTTCGCAACACTGTTTGAAAGTCCAGAACAATCGACTGAATTTGCGAACACTACCATCAACAAAACCATCCGCACCGATATAAGCATCTGTGTAAATATAGTAGTAGGATCCTGGGGAAAATGAACTCATATAACCAAGCCATCTTGGGAGCTCTGCGTAAGATTCTTCCCAATTGCCAAACACCTTCGCAAGTGCCCTTTGCTTCGCTAACCAAGCTTTCATGTATGCCACTTGGTGGTTAAGTTCCCCGCTGATTCTCTCATGTATGGCTGCAATGGGGACAGATGGCCGACCACCTACCATGCCTGTAACATATTAACGATATTATAAGTTAATATTCCTTTTAAGAGCAAGGAAATTATAAAGATGACAACAATCATACCCAATATGTAAGACCATATGACATCGGAAGTCATCTTGGTGTGGTCCTGCGATCTCATCGGATTGACGCACGTATGAAGGCCGACCCACCTAGATATAACCCACTTATCGATATTTTTATCCATGCGTGCTCTCATCCTCCAAAGGAATCCATCCAAATGATTGGGACAATTGGCAGTAAAATAAGTTGGTTTGGATTCGAGTATCTTATAGGTTTGATGACGTTTGAAACAATAATACTTAAGGCCCATCTTGGCATCTTCCTTGCTCTCAAAACGCAAACCAACATACAAATCATCACCTAACTCCCATGATCCACCCACATCGCTACCAGGAAAAAAAATTCGTCTCCTCATCTGGGTGATCCCAATTGATATATGAGTAGTGTGGAGCAGAATTCCAAAATGGTGTGGTGTTTGGGATAGCTGGACATAAAACAAAAATTAGTACATGCATAATTAAATTATTCAGTAATTTATAGGATAAGTTGGTTGAATATACCGTGCACTTGAGAATTAACAGGGAGATCAGGTGTTGTATGTTGTCCACCCTCTTGGTCTGAGTCCGATGAGTCTCCATCGGAATCTTGAAGCCTTCTTTCATCTTCGCTTCCCTCAGGTTCTGAATATATGATGTCAGGATTGTCAATAAGGTGATGGTGGAGATCATCATGATCATCATCCAAATTAATTGTAGGAACATTCTCTGGTTCAGCTTCATGGATCTCCACTTGTGTGACGCCCTCGTCTGTCAACGTCGGATGAGTGGTTGTAGGATTCGTTGAAACAGGTACTGATGAACTTCCTGCCTCATCAATTTGAACATAAAGCTCCAACATGGTTACCATTGACTGGTGGCCACACTGCTGAGTAAATATATCCATCATGATCCCCACATCATCAGTATCCACTATCACGAGACCTGTATACTGAACTGGGTCAGATGAGGACAAATACCTAAAGCCCACGGAGGAAATAACTTGGTTACTTCCAAGCTTCAATTTCTCATGAATTAACTTTTTCAAGTTGTTGAATGTGATGTTGCGTTTCAAACGCATCATCTTCTTCAAACCTTCAAATGTCATACCTTCATTGCCCTCATAATATCTACCATTGTAATACACACAAGCAATTACGTGGTTCATCTTGTGGAATTCAAAATGAGCTCAACAAATTTTTTTTCGATTGTAACTTTGTTTTTTTGAGTGTGAGCAGAATGACTTCGCAGTGTTAGCAATATAGTGTTTTTTATTACTTTTTTAATCATTCGCCTCATATGACTTGCAAGATATAATTTATGTTCCCCCATGCAGGTCATATCACTTCTGTTCCCCCACTCAAAGCATGCGCTTCAGGTCAAGCGGGAGCAAGACATACGTTTAAGACCACGCGGATTCCTTATAGCTGCCAACGCCTCGTGTCACGCGTATCCAGTGACAAGGCTGCTTCCTGTCTCCGATCAGCCATCATGTTTCACCTGACATGAATGCGCTTGCTTTGGGGCGGATGCCATAAATGCCAAGAGAATCTGATTCTCTCCTTGGGAATGAAAGATGTTTGACTGATTGATGATGCAT
This sequence comes from Lotus japonicus, assembly GCF_012489685.1. Classification (NCBI taxonomy): domain Eukaryota; kingdom Viridiplantae; phylum Streptophyta; class Magnoliopsida; order Fabales; family Fabaceae; genus Lotus; species Lotus japonicus. The sequence continues at coordinate 28,088,666 of NC_080041.1, read as the reverse complement.
TGGATTCGGTTGAGGTGGGGCGAATGTCGTGCTTCGGATACGCGTGCTGTGTAGCGTATCCCACCCTGTTGCCACGCAAGCTCCGAGTTGGCCTGAAACACACCATTTCTGTAAATATCATTTTTTTTCACCCTTTTTTGTAATTAATTTTTTTTTCCGCATTATTCATATTTTTTTTTCGAGGTATTTGAAGGTTCAATTTCACAATTAACTCTAGTTCTACAATTAATTTATGAACGATGAAGGAACAAGTCTTAGTTTCTAACTTTCTATATTAGATTTCACAATTGATATTTGATGATTTCTACTGAAACACTTGTGAGGATACCAAACCAATGCATTTTATATATTTACTACAATTTAACAAACGTCGAGGCACCACGTTGCTGAACCCTTTGACCACAAATGTGGATGCATAGTAGTGCCATTTTGATAATGATAATGCTGTTTTGATAAATGATAAATAATGCAACATTCTCTCTCTCCTAACTGGCCCGTACCGACTAGAATACTCTCCGTACTATGAGACTTGTGAAAGCGACAACCAAATAAAATGTATGGCCAATTGGATAGCACATAGGACAATCCACGAAGTGACCTCACTCAAGAACCATGCATGCATTTGGAGGTTGAGATCAATCAAATTTCATTCTCAATTCGCATGTACTATATGATAATGTATGTTATTTCATATGGATAAAAAGTTAAGATGAGTTTAGCTCTGTGTTTCATAAGACATGTTTTACCGGCCAGGATCATAACCAGGAACTGATTCAAAAATGGGAGGTTATGGGCTTAATATTTACATATAAATTTGTAATAAAAAAATTAATATATACGGTTGGAAGTGATGATATTTTCTACAAAAGGGAACACAAATAAACGCATTAATTTTTATCAAAAGAGTTATCAAAAACCATATACTTTTACTATTCAAGTGATAACCTTTAGTAATATGAGACACAAGTGAAGACATTTTTTACCAAATAGGTCATTAAAACCACATACGTTTATTACTCAAATTTCTTTCTAATGATGTTTTCTATCTATACATTAACGAGCATTCGTCCTTGATCATAAGTCATGTATAATGTATTAATAGATCATTCACTAATATAACTCGCACATTATTAGTGAGAATGAATATATAATCTTATGAGAAGAATTAAGATGTTCTTACCAATTGAGTGATATTACATTTTAGCTAATAATACAATAGCGATTTGTGTACACTATATTTTAACAACGTCAAAGACATATTCATGTAATTTCTGACCGCCACATATTATAGAGTAAATTTGTGACGATCCTGCTATAAAATGCTGGTATCATGAATATTTTTATAATAATATATATTGGTGTCACAAAGTGTAAACTTTTAAGAGATTAACTAAACTTGATCTGGTGCTAGGGGAGGGATGGGCGAAAATGCACTCAAGGATTTCTTTTTTGGGAGGTTGTTAGGGTGAGGGTTTGAGGAGGCAGGATCCATGTGGGGGTGTGTAGTAAGATATTCTTAAAATTATAGGAATCAAATCTCAAATTCGTCCCTGTTTCTACAGAGAAAGGAGATAGTGAAACTTCCTAGAAAAAATTGTAGTACACATCGTCAAACCAGCAACCATATCCATATTGATAGCCAGTACACTTCCTAGTGTTTGATAGCTGTTGTTCATATCATGCAATAATATAATGTAGTATGTATGGGCCCAACAATACCAACCTCTATCTTGAATCTTGATCCACTAGCTAAGAACATTAAGTGACTTTCGTAAGCTACTTCGTACTGCACTAGATGTTTAATTAATATTTTTATTTAATATATGGTTCCGTTCTTGCTAGTTTTCTCTTAACTTTTATGATGGATTAGTAGTGCTTTCATGAACCTGAAAATAATGAGGAGGGAGTTTTCTTTTTGTTTGTTCTTTTTCCATCCTCTTATACACATCTATTTCCCAATATTTGTTTTAGCATTCTATATTGCAAATGTAGGATTTGCAAGGACAATTTACATAAAAACCAAGCGAGAACTTGATATTGACAGTTGAACAAACATCTAATTCTTAAAATAAAATTTGATTGAATGTCATAATACTGAAATGATTGGCAGTCCGCTTGAAACTTAAATTTCACTTACACCAATAGCGAGATAAAAGAGTTGAGAGAAAAATGATTGATATGATAAGTGATGTGATAGAAAATAAAAAAGATATATGGACTATTACCTTTGGTGTACATGTGAATGAATTATTACCCTTTGGGAATACTCATATTATGGTCTATTAATTAATAAGTATTTCAAAAAAAATATTATGATCTATTAATTTCTCATTAGAGTATTTTTTCTTGTTCATCGATTGTCAATATTGAACTTTGATATTCACACACTCTTGTTTCTCTTACATATCAATCTCACCTATTTTTTTCATTATCTCTCTCATCTATTCTATCACATCACTCATTATACTACTCATTTCTCTCTTTTTTATTTCTATATCCCTCTAGAGGTAGAAAGGTGGAGAGATGGGTAAGCACCATTTTATTTACTATTTGTGCTTGCTGTGAGCCCTTGAAAGTGATATATGATGGGAAGACATGAGAATCCAAAATGATAATGGGCTAAGAAAAACAAACATCAAAGGCACCATTTTTTACTATAAAACCTGAAGATATTTTGGTATATAGTTGTCATCTATTGTTTATCTTACTACTCTTAACTAGTATGAGACTACATTGTATCCGCAACAATTTTCTCATCAAATAGGAGTCACAACCATACTACACAATGCTCCCCTTTAGTGGAAACAATGCACAACTTGCATCGACGTTCACTCTTATTGTGTCAACAGGATACATTGTCTATTGCTAAGAAGACTTTCAATATAAGACCATTTATAATGAGGGTGATGAGAGGGGGTTGAGTTTTGTTGAGATAGTGTAGAGGTTTGTTGAGTTTTGTTGAAGATGATGTGGAGGAGAGAGGTGTTGAGGGAGTTCAACATGTTGAAGCTGCAGGTACCAGAGACACGTGGCGACTTGCGTGTGGTCGCGCCGACAAGGCGCGTCAGACAAAGCGACGAAGAGAGAGAAAGAGTTGTTGGTCTGATCTTGCTTGACACGTGGCTCCTCTTGATTGGATGTCTGGATTTTTATCATCTTAATCTTTTGAACTCAATTATTTCATTGAAAAAAAATTTTATGGAAAAAAAAAATTTGGTTAATTTTTTATTTTTTTTTCCTTATAAATAGAGATTTAATTCGTTTGATTTGAACACAGAAAAAAAAAAACCAAGTTTTTCACTATTATTATTATCTTTCTATTAGCCTTTGTTTTGAAATGGAACCCAACAATTACCATTTCAACACTCAGAATTCTTCTAAGTACCCAGTTAGATACCAAAATCCCAACAATTATCAAGATCCAAATTAATTTCCCTGAAGGTGTGAAAAACGACTAGAAGGGGGGGGGGTTGAATAGCGTTTTCAATATAAAAACTTTCCCCTTAAGATTTAAAGTAAATCTTTTCAGTTTCTCTAAGATAGATGGTGCAGCGGATAAAGATAGAGAGAAGAGAAAAGCACACAAGTATTTTATCCTGGTTCACTTGATAAATCCCTCAAGCTAATCCAGTCCACCCGTTAAGGTGATTTCTTCCTTCTTAGAATGAAGGCAATCCACTAATCAGATAATTGTTACAACTGCACTTGAAACCTTCAAGTGACTAACAATACACTGACTTAGCTATCACTAAGATTCACTCTCTTAGTCTTCTCTAGGATCCGATCAACCTTGATCTCCTAAAGGAATCACCACTAAGATTCACTCTCTTAGTCTTCTCTAGGATCCGATCAACCTTGATCTCCTAAAGGAATCACCACTAAGATTCACTCTCTTAGTCTTCTTAAGGATACTGACCTACCCGGTCCCTTAAGGAAAATCAAACAACTGTTTGAGGTTGGTGTTTACAAAGGTTTGCTTCTAAATAAGCTGAGTGTAAACCAAATAAGAATAGATGAAGAAAGTAGAGGCTTGAATCTTCTCTTGTATTGCAGCTCTTTGTTTTCTCTTGCTCTTCTCGCTCTCTTAGTCTTTCTTCTTTTCTTCAGCCTTTTATAGTCCAAGGTGCAAAGGATATTTCTGTTGAGAGAATATGACCGTTGGAGGGCATTTCTGGAACTTCCAGGACCTGCTGTGGCTGAACCTTGGTAGGTAGGCTTTTCAGAATAGTACACTGCTCTTGTACTTCTCGATAGAGACCTTTGCCTTTAACCATTGACCTCTGATCAGAGTTATGCTTCGTGTTGGAACTTGTGAAGCTTGGTGATCAGAGTCAGAGGGATGCTTGGATCCTCTGACCTTCGTAACTTCTGCTTCTGGACCTTCAGAGCTTCTGAACCTTCAGAGCCTCTGGTCCCTCAGAGCTTCTGGTCTTCAGATCTTCTGATCCTCAGATCTTCTGATCCTCTGATCTTCTGATCCTCTGATCTTCAGATCCTCTGATCCTCAGATCCTCTGATCTTCAGATCCTCTGATCTTCTGAACTTCTGATCTTCAGATCCTCTGATCCTCAGATCCTCTGATCTTCTGAACTTCTGACGAATATATCTTCTGGTGTCAGAATCAGAACCTGTTTGTCAAAACACTCAAGACAAACATTAGAGTATCATAGTTGTTCATCCACAAATAAATACTTGTTATCATCAAAACATAGAGTTGTACCACATGACCAAATCTTGATCTAACAATCTCCCCCTTTTTGATGATGACAAAACCATGTATTTTGATGAACAACTCTAAACAAATAAACTGAATACACTCAGAGTATAAGGTATCAGAGTTAAAACTTATCCTGATGTGTATAGTTTATCTTGCTCCTTCTGAATCCAAGTCTCGTGCTTGATTCTGAGCTAAGCTCCCCCTGAATCTAATACTTAATATCAACGTTAGTAAAGTCTAGATTCTGAGCTAAATGATGTAGGAGTTGAGTTGTCAAGATACTATAAGTTCTCCCCCTTTTTGTCATAAGCAAAAAGAATGAAGGTGGAAAAAAAATAGTAAGAGTAAAAGACGAAATACTCCCCCTCAGAAGTAATACCAAGGGATACTTGGCTTCTGATTAGCATATCTTCTGATGAGAGCAGAAGTGTGGTTCTGGTGACATCTCCGTTCTGGACAAAATTTCATCTTCAGATACTTCAGAATGAGAAGCTAGGAACCTACTCTTCTTCTGATGACGCAAGTCAGAAGTTGTAGTAGCATCTTCTGATGTTGTTGCTTCTGGTTCGTCAAGTTCTGAGTCTTTGTTTCTTTCTGAAACGGTCATACTCATCTCTGCAAGCTTTTTCAGCTAGCTTTGACTTGTCAGAGTCAAGCTTATCATTAATTCTAACATGAATAGCGTTCAGAATATCAACAGAGGGGTTCATATCAAAAACCAATGATTCCTTGACCAAATCTTGCTCTACTGATGCCTCCAAGATCAACTTCACCTTCAGGTTCAAGTTTTGGATCTTGGGACATATGCCTTTCTCCCGTCATGTGTTGCTTGCATCCACTGTCCAGGTTCCACGGTTGGAGTTTCGATGGACCTATTGAAGATATCTGCAACATATATAATCTTATCCCTAGGTACCCACTTTCTGGGTCCTTTCTTGTTAGTTAGCCCAGAAGTTCTGACAACTTTGGGTCTTTCAACAGGATAATATAAAGGAATTTTAGCATGATATTTTGACATAGAGAAAGTTCCTTTTATAAGAGGAGGTTTAGCAGCTTCAGCAGGTACAGGGTCAGGCAATATGGTACTAGAGGGAACAAAGCATTCATACAAAGATTTAGCTTTAGGCACAGAGGGCTCATTTCTAATTGGTTTAGAATAGCCAATGCCATGCATTCCATTTCTGCTTACGCCATAGATCATAGAAGCCATTAAGCTTCTATCTACGCTTTTAGCTAGGAATCTTTGAAAAGATTTTTCATACTTAGATTCATGCTTACTATCAGAGGCATCGCAGGCAATAACTTCTTCTAACTTAGCAATTTGATTCTTAAGCACAGAGTTAGAATTAACTAAAGCATGGTTATCATTTTTCAAATCAGATATGATTTTCTCATGTTCAGAAGGAGTTTTAGAAACAGCAGATAAGTTCTTTTTCAGCTTCTTATGCTTAGACAACAAGGAGTTATACTTATCCATGATATCAGACAAAGCATGTTTCAGTTCAGAGGTAGAGAAGGAAGCAAATACCTCATTTTCATCGTCAGAGTCTGGATCTCCTTCTGATTCTGAGTCAGAGTCAACAGCTTCCTTTGACTCTGCTCCTTTGTCTTTGACAATAGCCACGAGTCCTTGGACTTTACCATCAGAGTCAACATCCTCTGATTCTGATTCATCAAAAGTCACCATCAGACTTTTCTTTGGTTTGAAATGCTTCTTTGACTTTTCGTCCTTTGATGAACCTTTGTATTTGCTCTGCCTGTGCTTCCAGATGCAGTTGAACTTTCTGGATATCAGAGTCAGCTCATCTTCATCAGAATCTTCTGATGCTTCTTCGGATTCTTCTGTTCCAGCTTGGAGAGTCTTAGCCTTTTCAGATTTGGATTTCAAGGCAATAGACTTCTTCTTGTGATCTTGATGTTCAGCACGCTTTAATTCATGACACTTCAGTATGCTTATGAGTTCTTCCAAACTCATCTGCTCAACATCTCTAGTTAGCTCCAAGGAAGTTATCAAAGGCATCCAGCTTTCAGGAAGACCTCTAAGGATCCTCATGACATGATCCGCAGTGGTGTAGCTGTTGCTGAGGGGTCTTATTCCAGCTACGAGCAACTGAAATCTGGAAAACATATCCTCAATGGATTCGTCAGGTTCCATTTGGAAGGATTCATACTGCTTGATTAGAGACAACGCTTTTGTCTCTTTCACTTTCTTGTTTCCTTCATGAGACATCTGCAAGGATTCAAAGATGCCCTTGGCGGAATCACGATCAGTAATTTTCTCATATTCTTCATATGAAATGGCACTTTGCAGAATAGATCTTGATCTGTGATGATCTCTGAATTCCTTCTTTTGATCTTCACTCATCTTCTTCCTTGGGATCTTTACACCATGTTCATCGACAGGAGGGGTGTAGCCATCAACAACAAAATCCCAAAGATCAGGATCAAAGCCAAGAAAGAAGCTTTTGATTCTGTCTTTCCAGAAATCAAATCTCTGACCATCAAAGATAGGTGGTCTTGCACTGTATTGATATTTGCTTGTAGTAGTGGTGGCATCCATGAGTTTTTCACACTGGCCCGGATCTACTGAACACTGTTAAGTGTGGTAATCAGAACTTGCGCTCTGATACCAATTGAAGGTGTGAAAAACGACTAGAAGGGGGGGGGGTTGAATAGCGTTTTCAATATAAAAACTTTCCCCTTAAGATTTAAAGTAAATCTTTTCAGTTTCTCTAAGATAGATGGTGCAGCGGATAAAGATAGAGAGAAGAGAAAAGCACACAAGTATTTTATCCTGGTTCACTTGATAAATCCCTCAAGCTAATCCAGTCCACCCGTTAAGGTGATTTCTTCCTTCTTAGAATGAAGGCAATCCACTAATCAGATAATTGTTACAACTGCACTTGAAACCTTCAAGTGACTAACAATACACTGACTTAGCTATCACTAAGATTCACTCTCTTAGTCTTCTCTAGGATCCGATCAACCTTGATCTCCTAAAGGAATCACCACTAAGATTCACTCTCTTAGTCTTCTCTAGGATCCGATCAACCTTGATCTCCTAAAGGAATCACCACTAAGATTCACTCTCTTAGTCTTCTTAAGGATACTGACCTACCCGGTCCCTTAAGGAAAATCAAACAACTGTTTGAGGTTGGTGTTTACAAAGGTTTGCTTCTAAATAAGCTGAGTGTAAACCAAATAAGAATAGATGAAGAAAGTAGAGGCTTGAATCTTCTCTTGTATTGCAGCTCTTTGTTTTCTCTTGCTCTTCTCGCTCTCTTAGTCTTTCTTCTTTTCTTCAGCCTTTTATAGTCCAAGGTGCAAAGGATATTTCTGTTGAGAGAATATGACCGTTGGAGGGCATTTCTGGAACTTCCAGGACCTGTTGTGGCTGAACCTTGGTAGGTAGGCTTTTCAGAATAGTACACTGCTCTTGTACTTCTCGATAGAGACCTTTGCCTTTAACCATTGACCTCTGATCAGAGTTATGCTTCGTGTTGGAACTTGTGAAGCTTGGTGATCAGAGTCAGAGGGATGCTTGGATCCTCTGACCTTCGTAACTTCTGCTTCTGGACCTTCAGAGCTTCTGAACCTTCAGAGCCTCTGGTCCCTCAGAGCTTCTGGTCTTCAGATCTTCTGATCCTCAGATCTTCTGATCCTCTGATCTTCTGATCCTCTGATCTTCAGATCCTCTGATCCTCAGATCCTCTGATCTTCAGATCCTCTGATCTTCTGAACTTCTGATCTTCAGATCCTCTGATCCTCAGATCCTCTGATCTTCTGAACTTCTGACGAATATATCTTCTGGTGTCAGAATCAGAACCTGTTTGTCAAAACACTCAAGACAAACATTAGAGTATCATAGTTGTTCATCCACAAATAAATACTTGTTATCATCAAAACATAGAGTTGTACCACATGACCAAATCTTGATCTAACATTCCCAACTACCAAAATCCCAACAATTATCAAGATCCAAATCATGTTTTCAACTACCAAAATCCCAGCAATTATCAAGATCCAAATCAAGTTTCCAACTACCAAAATCCCAACAATTATAAAGATCCAAATCAATTTTTCAACCAACGTCCTCAAAACATACATAATTTTATTTTGGCACCAAATTTCAACCAGTCATCCTTTGTTCGAAACTTTCATCCACATCATGGATCTATGATGAGATATCCATCTCAAACACCCCCGTTTATTGGTTATATATCAATGGTGAATGAAAATTTTCCGAGTGTTGGTGCACCTGAATTTCCTGAATTTTCAACACAAATAAGTCTTGGTGGCATGACAGCTGCTAGTGAAGTCTTTCCAAATCAAGAGGATTCAACTCCTAAGAGCAAGAAACCCAGTCACCAGCATGGAACACAAAACAAAATTTGGTGCTAATTAGTGGGTGGATTAAATATGGAACAAGCAGTGTTGTTGGGAGAAACCAGAAAGGAGAAACATATTGGGGTCAAATTGCTGAGTATTGTAATGAGCATTGCTCATTCGATCCTCCGCGCGATGGAGTTGCATGCCAAAACCGTTTAAATTATATGAACAAAATACTCGGTAAATGGATTGGCGCTTATGATGGCGCTAAGCGTTTGCAAGGAAGCGGTTGGTCGAATAATGATATTTTGGCAAAAGCGCAGGAATTATATGCAAGTGGAAAGAATGTTCAATTTACTTTGATGGCAGAATGACACGCTCTCCGTGATCAACCACGTTTTTGTAGTCAAGTAGGAGGAAATGGTGGCTCAGGAAGTAGTGGATCTAAGAGATCTCACGAGAGTGATGCATGTGGCTCAAACTCTATAGAATCAATTGCTAGTCCAATGGGTAGGGAGGCAGCTAAAAAAAGGGTAACAAGAAAAGCAGAGAAGCTGCCTTGGAGGTGGTGGACAAAGAGTGGGCTGAATACAAACAATTCAAGGAGAAAGAGCTTGAACGATTCGACAAGATAGCCTTGATGCAACAAGAGGCTAACCAATTGATGAAAGACAAGACTCATACTAAGAAAATGAAATTGTATCTAAAGCTAAGTTTCGAAGAGCATCTCGATGACCGTAAGAAAGAGCTGTTGAAGCAGTTGTCCCAAGAGCTATTTGGAAATTAATTTCAATCGAGTATTTGTCTGTATTCGGTCAAACTTGTCAGTGGTGTCAAGTTTATACTGTTTGCATTAATAATTTTCAAGTGGCGTCAAGTCTAAAGTGTTTGCTTTAATAATTTGTCAGTGGTGTCAAGTCTGTAGTGTTTGCTTTAATAATTTTCAAGTGGTGTCAAGTCTGTAGTGTTTGCTTTAATAATTTTCAAGTGGTGTCAAGTCTATAGTGTTTGGCCTTAATGTATGGGTTACTGTGTTTGAATATGTACCACTCAATTTGAATCTAGTCCTTATCCGATAATTAACTCTAGTTGATAACTTATTTCGAATATGTCAGTGTCCACCATTCAATTTACTTATATATATGGATTCATAGATCCATTGATGTACCAATATCCCAAATCTCTTCCAATCTACTTCGAATTTCACAACAAATGGATCCATCAGAGTATCTTTTGATATCGCAACATACGTTCAAAAATGTGAAATTGAAGAAACTTATATAGTCAACCGATTTAGAGAACGTCAAAACAAAATATTGGAAGATAGTGCACCTCGTAGTAGAAAATATCTCAGTAGAGATCATGCAGCGGCAAACCAAAGGCTAATTGACGACTACTTTGCCAATGAGCCTACATATGACGATGCAATGTTTCGTCGTCGGTACCGGATGCAAAAACATGTTTTCCTTCGAATCATTGGGGACCTACCTTTCAAGTAGTGATAACTACTTCACCCAGCGATTTGATGCATCCAATAAAGAAGGTATATCACCCTTAGCAAAATGTACCACAACAATGCGAATGTTAGCATATGGTATGGCAGCAGATGCGGTCGATGAGTACATCAAAGAGGTACTACAGCATTGGAGTGTTTACGTAGATTCTGTAAATGAATCATACGATTATATGAGCAAGTGTACCTGAGAGCATCAACCCAAGATGACCTGCAAAGAATACTACATGTTAGTGAAATGCGGGGGTTCCCAGGCATGATCGGGAGTATTGACTGCATGCACTGGGTGTGGAAAAACTGTCATAAAGCATGGGAAGGTCAATTTTCTAGAGGGGATAAGGGAACCACAACAGTTATTCTTGAAGCAGTTGCATCTCATGATCTATGGATCTGGCATGCCTTTTTTGGATGTCCGGGAACGTTGAACGATATAAACGTTCTAGACCGGTCACCAGTGTTTGATGACGTGTGATGACCCGGATTTAGTAGTGTTTTTAGGGTCATTTCTTTGCTAGTTTTGAGTCTTTTTCTTGTGTCTCATGTAGTGTTTCATGCATTCTCATGCATTTTTGCCTTTCTTTGTGTTTTTACTTTGTTTTGGTAATTTCATAGTTTTATAGGGACTTTTCTTGCATTTTAAGTAAGTTTAGGACTTGCATAATTTTCCTATTTTATTTGAGGGTTCTCTTTGCTAATAGACTCTTGGAGCTCCTAGATATTTCCTTGGCTTTGTGGTTAAGTGTTCAGATCTGAAACTGAAGGAGAAAGAAGATCAAGAAGCTTTGGGAATTGAAGGGAGGCTTAAAGAGGCTTGAAGAGGAGTTAAGAGGAAGAGAAAAAGGTTTTCCAGCGAGCTTGAGCACCTAGGCGTGCTCCATTGGCGCCTAGGCCCCAATTGCTTTTTCCAGGGTTTCTGGAATTGGCGCCTAGGCGTGCTCAATTGGCGCCTAGGCGCCAATTATCTTCCAGAGGCTCATTTTCAGCATGGAATTGGCGCTTAGGCGCTCTGAATTGGCGCATGAGCGCCCGGAACAGCCCAGACTCGTGATTTTTGCCTATAAATAGGATTCTAGTCATTTTCTCTTGTATCTTTTCATACTTTGTAAAATTCAGAGGTAGAGGTTCATTTAGGAGAGTGAGAGAGGGCTTCCAAGCTTGTAATTCAGGTTCTTAGAGAGCCATGCTTAGCTAATCTCTCTTCTATTGCTTTGGTTTTCTTTGTAAGACTTTTCTTGTTTAAGTTATAATCTTAAGTTCTTTCCCACATGATCTTCTTCTTTCCTTGAATCACATTTTCTGAATGTCAATCTAAGCTTGTATGCATGCTTGCTTTATGCTTTTCTATAATCAAAACGGAAGTTTTTTATAGATTAGGGAACCGATTTGGGATTACCCCTTCTATGCTTGCTACTATGAATAGAGGAAGGGTTGGGGTTTGATGGCCTGAATTTGCATGATCTAAAATCTCATATAAATGACTAAGTACACAAGGAATTGGGCTTAGCTTGTAGTATGAGAGAATTGCTTATATGAGGAATCAATAAGTGAGTAACTAGGCTATATCATCAAGGAGAGATTCATGAGTTCATGTGCTTAGAATGATGTACTTGAATTGACTAATTGAACAAGAACCCAAAGCATTTCCATCTCTGTTTTTCTTATATTTTATCTTTACTACATCGACATATCTTTGATTCAATAAAACAAACCTTCATACTCAAGGCTTGAACTGAATTTAGTCACTCACAATCCCTGTGGTTCGATATTTAAAATCGGGTGGATTCGTACACTTGCGGATTTACCAACAAGTTTTTGGCGCCGTTGCCGGGGATTGTTTGCGGTTTTTAGTTTGAGTTACGAGTTTGAAGTATAGCCTACCTAAGACTAAAACTTAGGGCTGAATGGGAGACAACCCATGTTTGTTTTTTCTGTTTTACGTTTTGTTTAATGTTTCAGGAAATAAAAGTCACTGGAGAACACTTGGAGGCACTCAATCACTTGAAAGGAGTTTTTTTTTTCTTACTCTGAGTTTTAGTCCATGCATTTTTAGCATATTTTTCTTTTATAGATTTTGTTTATCCTTTTCGATCATGCATTGTTATATAGAGTCTTTTATACCTTGGTCTTTATGCACTTTACTCAAATGATATGTTCCCAAGTCTTGCTCTCTCACATGATGCTTTTTTGAAAATATTTTTAAGTGGATACTTTGTGCTTTCTTTTGGGGAGTGATTGTATGTTTGGGAAAGAGAGGGAGAGACTTTGATCTTCTAAGTGTTGACTTGAGGGTAGAGTTGAAGTGAGTCCACAAGGGTCCATCTTTGACCCTTCACTATATAATTTCCCTGGAGGATCCTTACTCACTTGCACTTCTTAGTTCTGTGTTTCATTTTACGCGTCCTTGAGAGTAGCTTTATGAGATTTGCATTTTTGAGTATGGTAGGTTTTCTTGGACTTCAGAATTTGTTTTATAACATCCTTGTCTCTAGTTGACCCTTTTGAGCCTTGTGGAGAATTCTTTGTTACCTTTATTGTTTGGGCTGGTTGTTTGGTTGGAAAAATAGGGAGTTGTGCTTCTTAAATCTTAATGGAGCTAGTTTATGTAAATTGCAATTGTCTCTTACCCTAAGTGAAAAGAAAGTTGAAAAGAAAAGTCAAAAAGAAAAAAAAATAACTCCATGGAATGGGTGGAGTTCCAAAAAAAAGAAAAAATCTGAAACAAAAGGGGGTTAAGAGACTTGTGTGCTAAGTATCAATTGTTTTAAGCTCCGGTTTTCATGAAGGACCACACTCAAATTTTGTGCAGCCTTAGTCTTCCTTAGGGACCACCTACCATGTGCTTTACCTAGCCAACATTACAACCCTTTTGAAGTCTCATTAAATAATGCATTGTCAACTTTAGTTGCTCTTGAGTGAATTATTCCCAGAACCTATGAACTTGCATGTGTGCCCAGTGCACTAAACAATTGTCTCATGCTAGGATGTTAGTTCTAAATGCTTCTCATAGTGGACTCTAATTCTTCTTTGTCTAAGAGTTGCATGAAGTTGATTGTTGAATCTTGGCTTAAAAGCACATTTGGTCCCCCACAAATGCGAATTGTGCAAAATGAGTCCCTAAACTATTTATTTAGCATTCTCAGTCCCCCACGTTTTCTCCTGTTACCACAGTTAGTCCTTCTGTTAGATTTTGGACGGTTTTTTCTTATGTGGATTTTGTTAAATGACTTGGAAGAGAGAGAAGAAGGTTAGTAGGAGAGAGGGCACGCATGTGCCTTGCACGTGCCCCTTTTCTTCATCTTCTTCGTCCCAAACCCAGAATAAACCTAAAACCTTACATTCATCAATGCATCTAAAACTCCTAACATTTAATCTGCAACCAACAACAAAAAATGCCCAGCCCCATCTTTCTTTCTATGAAACCAATATGAAAATAACCACCAATCCTTGCAGATTCAGATTTCGACCTTTCCCCTTTCTTCCATATCCAAATTCAACATTTTCCCTTCCTCCCAAATCCGTTTTGAAGATTAATCGGGCTTTTCTTTCTGATTTTTTTTTTTCATTTTTGGAGAGGCCCCCATCCACCGCTCCATGTGAACTACTTCACGCATTGTACAACAGAGAGAACCCCACTGCAATTTTTTCTTCACCTTCTTCCCCAATTTTTTGTGAATCTTTATCTTCCACTCCTTATTGAATTGGGGTTTGTTTGATGGTGTTTCTAGGTCCAAGGGAGAGGGTTCAAAGGTACCCAAAACTTTGCAATCTGGATTGGTGTTTGTTCAATGGTGTTTCTGGGTCGTAGGAAGAGAGTTCAAAGGTACCCAGAACGAGATCGAAGGAGAAGAGGGGTCGAAGTTACCTAGAACGTCGCGATTTGGATTGGGGTTTGTTAGATGTTGTTTCTGGGTCAAAGGAAGAGAGATTGAAGTACCCAGAACGAGATTGAAGGAAGATGGTTCAAGGGACCCATAAATTTGTGTTCAAAAAAAAAACTATCTTGTTAGAAATTTTCGTTCACCGTAGAATTTCCAGCCTTGGCTATTTTTGTATTTATTGACTTGCTCTTATAGAATATAGATGATGATGTTTTGGAGACAAATATGATGAACGTGATGGTGAATCTTCATTCATATGTCTATGAGTTTTTTATTATGAATTTGTGATGAAAAATGGGATGTAGATAATGAACGCGATGATGGAAATTGATATTTGGGTTTTTCTGGGTTTATGATGAAGAAGATGAACATTCATCATGTTTTTGATTTTTTTTTCTTTTATTTTTTAATCAATTTTTTAACAGATTCTGTTAGTTTATAGACGGAAAACTAAAATTGCAAACAGAGGGTAATGTCGGGGACTAAGAATGCTATTTTTAAAGTTTAGGGACTTATTTTGCACGATTCGCATTCACTTGATCCCCCAGTTTTCTAAAAATGTATCCCTCTTTTGGCATGTGTGTTGAGAGTAATTCTTTGTGCTTGAGGGCAAGCTAATCTTAGTGACGCTCGAGGGCGAGCTGTCGTTGAGTATAGTGGTGTGATGACCCGGATTTAGTAGTGTTTTTAAGGTCATTTCTTTGCTAGTTTTGGGTCTTTTTCTTGTGTCTCGTGTAGTGTTTCATGCATTCTCATGCATTTTTGCCTTTCTTTGTGTTTTTACTTTGTTTTGGTAATTTCATAGTTTTATAGGAACTTTTCTTGCATTTCAAGTAAGTTTAGGACTTGCATAATTTTCCTATTTTATTTGAGGATTCTCTTTGCTAATAGACTCTTGGAGCTCCTAGATATTTCCTTGGCTTTGTGGTTAAGTGTTCAGGTCTGAAACTGAAGGAGAAAGAAGGTCAAGAAGCTTTGGGAATTGAAGGGAGGCTTGAAGAGGAGTTAAGAGGAAGAGAAAAAGGTTTTCCAGCGAGCTTGAGCGCCTAGGTGTGCTCCATTGGCGCCTAGGCGCCAATTGCTTTTTCCAAGGTTTCTGGAATTGGCGCCTAGGCGTGCTCAATTGGCGCCTAGGCGCCAATTACCTTCCAGAGGCTCATTTTCAGCATGGAATTGGCGCTCAGGCGCTCTGTGCCCAAACTCGTGATTTTTTCCTATAAATAGGATTCTAGTCATTTTCTCTTGTATATTTTCATACTTTGTAAAATTCAGAGGTAGAGGTTCATCTAGGAGAGTGAGAGAGGGCTTCCAAGCTTGTAATTCAGGTTCTTAGCCAAGCATGTCATGCTTGGCTAATCTCTCTTCTATTGCTTTGGTTTTCTTTGTAAGACTTTTCTTGTTTAAGTTATAATCTTAAGTTCTTTCCCACATGATCTTCTTCTTTCCTTGAATCCCATTTTCTGAATATCAATCTAAGCTTGTATGCATGCTTGCTTTATGCTTTTCTATAATCAGAAAGGAAGTTTGTTATAGATTAGGGAACCGATTTGGGATTACCCCTTCTATGCTTGCTACTAGGAATAGAGGAAGGGTTGGAGTTTGATAACCTGAATTTGCATGATCTAAAACCTCATATAAATGACTAAGTATACAAGGAATTGGGCTTAGCTTTTAGTATGAGAGAATTGCTTATGTGAGGAATCAATAAGTGAGTAACTAGGCTATATCATCAAGGAGATATTCATGAGTTCATGTGCTTAGAATGATGTACGTAAATTGACTAGTTGAACAAGAACCCAAAGCATTTCCATCTCTATTTTTCTTATATTTTATCTTTACTACATCGACATATCTTTGATTCAATAAAACAAACCTTCATACTCAAGGCTTGAACTGAATTTAGTCACTCACAATCCCTGTGGTTCGATATTTAAAACTGGGTGGATTCGTACACTTGCGGATTTACCAACAACGTGGAACAGGGAAAGGCTCCAAGTGTGAATTTCTTTGTGAATCAACGTCCATATAATATGGCATACTATCTAGCTGATGGTATCTACCCTTCTTATGCAACTTTCGTCAAATTGATTAGACTTCCTCAAAGTGAACCCGATAAGTTATTTGCAAAATATCAGGAGGGATGTCGGAAGGACATGGAACGTGCATTTGGAGTGCTTCATCCGTGAACCAGCTCGCTTGTGGAACATAGCTGATTTGGGTATCATTATGAGGTCATGCATCATATTACATAATATGATTGTTGAGGATGAACGAGATTTATATTCTCAACGTTGGACCGATTTTAAGCAATTTGGGAAAAGTGGATCTAGTACAACGCAACCATACTCGACCGAGGTGTTACCCGCTTTTGCAAATCATGTGTGTGCTAGATCCGAGTTGCGTGATCCAAATGTTCATTACAAACTGCAAGCAGATCTAGTGAAGCACATCTGGGCAAAGTTTGGAATGTTTCCTCATTGAAGATGATTTGTATCGTACTAATTACGTCATTTGTGTGTTGTGTGCTTAGTTTGTTGTCTTGCATTTTAAGTTAAGAAAATAAAATAAATTATTGTCTATATTTTTAAAAAAAAAATTAAATTGTTAAGTGTTTATTGTTTTAATTTAATTTAAATCGATAATTGTAATTTTATGTAATCATAAAAAACAAAAACATAAAATTAAATAAAAATATTAAATGAAAAACCATTGGAGTGGGTAAAAGTTGAATGAGTGTTGAATTAGAGATAGAAAATGATGTGGAGTGTTGGGAAGATAAAAAGTGGTGTTGAAGGTTGAAAACCATTGTAAATGGTCTAAGGAGTCGTTATAGTCACATCATCCTCTCTAATACTAGTCAGATAGAGGATAACAATACAATATCAACAACACATTAAATGAAGCAATGTGTGGCTGATGAAATTTCCCCCCAACTTGTAAGAACATGTGAGGAACAATAAACCACGTACGGGTCATCGAGACCGAAGAAACAATTCCACTATGATAAAATAAAGGTGGAAAAGTGAGCTTAGCTCATACTTTGGGATCTGTTTACCCCCGACCACTTTTTGTGGTCCATGGTTAAACCACCTACTTTTTACCTCCTACTGTAGGTTCAGCAGGTAATTTTGTATTTTTCCAAAAATAAAATAATTAATATAATATATATAATTAGTTATATAATTATTGACCTCTTAATATGATTTGAACTAATTGATCAGGTAATTCATCATCAACAACCTTCACCTCTTTCCTTTTGTTCCTCATCTTCAACTTCAAACCACCATCACCCAGAACCCACCCACCACCATCACCACCACCGGCGAACGGCGGCGAGGTCGCCGGAGAATAACAACTTCAGTAATCAAATCCCACAGATTGAGAGAAAAAGAGAATCAGATATGAAGAAACAAAAAATTCAGATCCAGAAAAATCCATCAAAATCTCACAAAAAACCCATGTTTCTTCATCCAAATCCATCCAAGTTTCAGATCGAAACTCAGGTTCTCTCATCATAGCATATTTATCTGGCTTGCTTCTCCCTTCATCTTCACCAAGTAAAAGCTTGAAGCTTTTTAACCATCCACCATCAAAAACCCAGAAGATAGAAAATAAGAAGGAAGAGGAACCCAGAATCAATCACCATCACCAACCCAGAAACCCACTCCACCCTCACCCCCAGCCCCACCTAGAAACCCAACCACAACCCACCCTCACCCCCAACTGGAAACCCACCCCACTGATCGAAACCCAGATTCCAACCCACACCACCCTCACCCCCAACCCCACCCCCACCGATTGAAACCCAGATCGCAACACACCCTGCCCTTACCCAAAAACCCACCCCCACCGATTGAAACCCAGATCACAACCTACCCCGCCCTCACCCCAACCCCACCCAAAAACCCACCCCCACCCAAAAACTGAGCTCACAAACCCCATCCAGAACCAAAGAGAAGATGAAGAAAAGGAAAACAGATCTGAGAGAAGAATCTGAGAGAAGAAGAGGAAAATAGATATGAGATGAAGAAGGGGGTACTGATGCTCAACTTCTGAACCCACCCCACTCCACCTCCACGCAGATCTGAAACTAGAAGTGGAGGAGGGAGATGGAAGGCGTCGGGGAGAGAAAGACGGTGTTGTGGTCGCCGGCGGTGGAGGTGACTCATCTCCAGGGCGAGAGGTGCTAAGGTGGTTGCGCGGCTAGGAGATAGGGTGAGAGTGGTGGCCGACGGCTATGGATGGAAGGCAACTTGTGTTAGGGTTTTGAAGAGAGGTGGAATGAGCACATAATCTGATTTTTTTTTTTTGAAATGAAATGGTGTTAATTACTAATCTTTACTTACTAATTAAATAATTTCTGTTTTATATATTAATTATTTGTTTTTTCAAATTTTCAAAAAATTCAATATTACCTCCAGTACCAAGTCAACAGGTAGTGGTCTAAGTTTAGACCACCAAAAACTGGTCCATAATAAAATTTTCCCATACTTTGTGAGAGAACAATGTTTGTGCAAACTTTCTAGCAGAAGCGGGTGCGAGACAATCTGTGGTTTTCATGTTGGTTCAAGATCCTCCGCCTAAACTTGTGCTTCTATTGATTGCGGATGTTGTAGGAATCAGTTTTGCTAGGACTTAGTCTCTTAAGCTGGGGTTTTCTTTTGCTGTCTGTTTTCTTTTTCTTTTCTCGCTTGCACCAAGAAAAAAAAAACAAGTGCTCACTGTGACCCCAACAAAAAAAATTCAAAAGCTTGAACTACTATGTAAGCCAAATTTCTTACACCTTAAAGCTTCTGTCATTGATCCAATTGTTTATGATCATGATCAAGAACTAAATATTTCAAACCTTTTGCCAAAATTTCCACCTGGTCCATGGATGAAATAATCAACAGTCACGGTTCAATCCGATCAACTCATCTGACCTGAAGCCATAGGAGTAGATCCATCCGATCCATTTATTTTACTTTTACATTCCAGATTTAATATTATTTTAATAGAGCTCTGATCAATCCATCTGATCCAACCCAAACATCATTTTGGTTCCGTTCGAATATCATTGTTCTTCTAACTATTTAGTTGTGGAAAGAAAGTGAAAGGAAAATAAGACAGTAGGAAGGAAAAGAAGTAAAAGTGCAATGATTTTAGATTCTTTGTTAGGAGACAATTATGAAAGAAAAAAGCTCGAAAATATCTCTCATTGAATAATAAGGGAAAGTAGAAAACACATCAACAAAAATTTACAAAAATATCCCAACTTTGAAATATGTCAGACAATTAGAGGACAGAATGGTACTTTTATTTAAGTACACTCAATGTCAGCTTTCCTCCCATATATGGAGGGAAACAATGTGAGACCCATAATATATTTTCTTTCCATTCCCTTATTTTACCACTCTCCAAACAAAGGAAATGAACTTTCTTACAAATAAGTGGGTGTAGCCCATTTTATGATTGAATTTTTATAAATAACACTATTGATCCAGGTAACATAAGGCTCCAATGCACATTTAGGTAGACGCTACAACTTGAAGCTTCAACCGGATATCCATGTTTACTGTCTTCCGAGCGTGGTTCCAAACAAGCACTGAGAAACTAATATGAGCGAAACCATATCATTTAGTAACTAACTAATTTGATTATTTTGATAAAATCATGCCCATCACCATTCACCAGTTTCTTTCACATTGAGATAAGCAACCCAGCCCCTCCTTAATACAACTGCAGGCGCTTATTGTGAGACTTCTGTAAATGAACTCAAGGCACTTATCAGAGACTCGTATACCTGTATTCCCTCCAAGTATACAGTATCTCGTAGGTGCTGCAAGTGAAGGTCACAGTGAGTGAAAAACATGTACTAGTGTACGTCATGTGGAATGCGATGAGAGTTAGTGTATGTTTGAATACACAGTGAAGCAAAAATCACGGTGGACAGAAGCAACTTCCTCTAGCTTTTACGGCTGCTCACCTTGATTTGAGCCTCATTGTGATTTTCCACTGTGTACCCAAACATACACTTAAACAATAAGGAAAAATAGAAGCAGTGTTTAACCTCATTGTGGTCATGAAGCAGGATTGGAGTATTTTTCATTGGGGAAAAACCAAGTACAGGAATTCCTTTTTGTCTAATGTATCGAGCATCAGTTGTGGATGCAAGGATCTCAGGCCTTGAAAGTTTTCCTCCAGCTGATGTGATGGCCTGCTTGAAAACTAACCACCATGGATTGGAGTCATTAGTTGCGGTCATCAAGGGACGTCCCATGTGGTCTTTGAGGGGTCCTTTCTCTTTTATCTGCCATCATATTTGATTAGCCAAACATGAGTGATGAGACAGAAGAGGTGTGGTCAAGAAATTGTTGGCAAAGACAATGGTTTTGACAATGGTTTTAGCAACAGAGCCATAACTTCATTAGTTTGGCAAAGACAATTGATGTTCAATTCCCAATCCATTGGGATATATGAATTTACATTGTAAGTGCTTTTTAATAAGCAAGTTTGGATCAACTTTGTTCCTCTCATAATCAATTTTGACATCTAGCAACTATTCAATGAAGAATAAATTTTATCAATCATGAACAAGGATTTTTATGGAGATAATAGGAGAAAATTGAATGTGAGAGAAACTACTCTTCCTGGTATGCATAGAGTGTGTCAGAGTGACTAATAGGGTAGAACAGATAAGATGAGGGTCTGCACCTCTCAGCTCTCAAAGAGCAATAAGTAAATGGTCCAACTCACGGGTCATCATTGTAATATCCATTAAGTAACTAAGCACTATAATTAATTTTAATTTCTAATCATACAGTCTTGCAAATCCACAAAATATAAAAAATCTAACAAGAAAGTCCAACGTGGCTAAATCATCAAAAAATATTGATCTAATATTTCCATTTTTATTATTAAAACGGGTTTATGATTTGTTAGATCATGTTAAGAAATTTATACAGTTATCTCTGCTGTTAGTTTCTATTCTATTAGATTGTTTGTTTGTTGTTACATTCAACTCCTTTTGGAAAAAAGTTTCCATTGCCACTATACTGTTGTATAAATATACCTCTATATCTTTCTTCTCAAATAAAAGTTTTCTTCTGATATTTATCTGTCTATCTTTTTCATCAGTAATATCAGCAGAAGTGTCAGATTGGAAGATGGGTTCTTCAAGGTTTTCAAGGCAGTAAGAACGACAGCTCCTCACATACATCAAGAGGGTAGCAGGCAGAAATAGTCAGAAAAGCGGTTTTAGTGGGCATTTGCAGTGCCAGAAACCCTCAGTGTGTCAACAGTGGTGCTCAGAGAAGCCATCCATGGCGGTGGTCAAAAAGCAGAGGAGGCCAGTAATAGGTAGAATGATGAATGATGGGGGATCATAAGGGGCCAATGTAAGAGATGAAGGTTGAAAGAAGAACTAGAATAAATATATTGTCCAATCTCATCAAAGAGTTTGGGACAAAATGGATCATCTCAATTGTAAAAAAACTTGACCATGTGAAGTTTCACCATTTAACTATTGATTAACTTGAAAGTTGGAGAAACTGTATTATTATTTCTTAATCAGAGAATACAAAGGGTAATTACATTATATAGAAGAAGACTAATCCTAAATAAGGAAATAACTAATTATGTACACAATCTCCTAATAAGAGAATAAATCTCCTAATACTGAATATAATATTCTAATAATAATTCTTATATTAATTCCTTATTTACAACACCCCCCCTAAGCTGGTGAATGGATATCTATCATTCCCAGCTTGCAAGTAAGCTCTCTAAACCGCTCCAAGGGAAGTCCTTTGGTGAGCACATCAGCCAACTGAAGTCCTAAGGGGACGTACTGTGTAGATATAAGACCACTATCCAATTTCTCTTTGATGAAGTGTCGGTCTATCTCTATGTGCTTTGTTCTGTCGTGTTGGACTGGATTGTGCGCAATACTAATGGCAGACTTATTATCACAGAAGAGTCTCATGGGAGCTTCATACTTTATTTTTAAATCATCTAGTATGATCTTCATCCACAACAATTCACAAACTCCTTGAGCCATGGCTCTGAACTCTGCCTCTGCGCTTGATCTGGCAACTACATTCTGCTTCTTGCTCCTCCATGTAACTAAATTTCCACCCAAGAACATACAATATCCAGTAGTGGATCTCCTGTCAACAATTGACCCTGCATAATCTGCATCAGTATAAACCTCCATAGACAATTGCTCACTCTTCTTGAACAACAGACCCCTCCCTGGACTGGCCTTCAGATACTGCAAGATTCTATCCACAGCCTGTAAGTGTCTCTCCTGTGGGTCATGCATAAATTGACTGACAACACTAACAGGATAAGCTATGTCAGGTCTAGTGTGAGATAGATAAATGAGCTTCCCCACAAGTCTCTGATATTGAGCCTTATCAACCCTAAGGTCCTCCTCACTACTTCCAATCTTGTGGTTTTGCTCTATCGGCACTCCCATGGGCTTACAACCCAATTTTCCAGTCTCTTTGAGAAGATCAAGGACATACTTTCTTTGAGATATGAAAATCCCTTGCTTCGAGTATGCCACCTCCATACCTAGGAAATATTTCAGCTTTCCAAGGTCCTTCATTTCAAATTGGGCTGCCAACTCTTTCCTCAGATTCTGCTTCTCAAGTTCATCATTACCTGCAATGATCATATCGTCTACATAGACTAACAAAAGAGTGAGTTTACCATTTCGAGTATGTTTGATAAAGAGGGTATGATCACCTTGGCTTTGTTTATAACCCAGAGACACCATAGCATTAGTGAATCTCCCAAACCAAGCTCGGGGTGACTGTTTGAGCCCATATAAAGCCTTCTTCAGTTTGCACACCCTATTTCTTCCTGAAGTAGGGTCATACCCTGGTGGAATCTCCATATACACCTCTTCCTCCAAATCTCCATGCAAGAAAGCATTTTTAACATCAAACTGTTGCAACTCCCAATCAAAGTGAGCTGCTAAGGAAAGAATGATCCTTACGGTGTTCATTTTTGCTACCGGAGCAAATGTCTCATCATAATCAATTCCATAGGTCTGGGTGTATCCCTTTGCAACTAGCCTCGCCTTATACCTGTCAAGTGTGCCATCAGATCGGTACTTCACGGTATATATCCACTTGCAACCTACTGTCCTCTTGTCATTTGGCTTCTCAACAATCTCCCAAGTGCCATTTTTGTCCAGTGCATGCATCTCTTCATTCATGGCTTGAATCCAGTTCTTATCTTTTAAAGCTTCTTGTACTGATGTAGGGACTCTAATAGAGTCAATAGCTGAAATAAAACTCTGATGCTGCACAGAAAGATTTTGAGTAGACACAAATTGGGATATAGGGTACTTGGCACAAGAACGTTTTCCTTTTCGTAAGGCAATAGGTAAGTCATCAAGGTTATGCTCATAGGAATTACTAGGCTCAGGGTTCGGAACACTTACCTCAGGATCAGATGGTTGGTCTTGTTGTTGGATCAGGACGGGTTTTACTTTCCGCTGGTACTTTATCCTGAACCTGTCAACATTATTTTGATCTGGTACTAGTTCAGGACCATTGTCATCATTTTGATCTGGTACTAACTCAGGACCATTGTCATCATTCTGATTTGGTACTTGTTCAGGACCATTGTCATCACATCACTGTCCTCAGTGATAGGAATGGAGGAAGGCATCAAGGGCTCCTGTAGAAGAGGAATAACAGACAATTCTGGAGACTCAGCTTCCTGAGTATTCCCCCCCTGAAGCTGAGGATTGGGATAAAAAGACTCTGATTCTTGAAAAGTAACATCCATGGATATATAGACACGACGACTAGGAGGATGATAACACTTGTATCCCTTTTTATCTGAGGCATATCCTATAAAGATGCACTTAATAGCCCGAGGATCTAACTTACCCCGATGATGACCATGAACATGAACAAAGGCGGAACAGCCAAATACACGACTTTGAAGCCCTGACTTAATGGGCACTGACGGAAAGAAGCTAGTCATAACCTGCACAGGACTAACATTAGATAAAACCCTAGAAGGTAACCTATTAATTAAATAAGCAGCCGTTAAGACAGCTTCCCCCCAATAAAACTTAGGAACATTCATTTGAAAGAGTAACGCTCGAGTGATTTCAAGAAGATGACGATTTTTCCTTTCAGCAACCCCATTTTGTTGTGGGGTGTCAACACAAGTCACTCATGAACAACACCATTTTTTGTAAGAAATTCAGAAAAATTCTTGTTAACATACTCTTTCCCATTGTCTGACCTTAACCTCTTAATAGGTTTCCCAAACTGTGTTCTAATCATGTGGAAAAAGTTAACAAATAATTGAAACACCTCAGACTTATCTTTCATAAGAAAAACCCATGTAATCCGAGTACAATCATCAATAAAAGTAACAAACCATTTTGCACCAGAAACATTAGAAATGGACGAAGGTCCCCACACATCAGAGTGAACAAGATCAAAAGGTTGAGCACATTTATTATTACTAGGAAGAAAAGTTGAACGATGATGCTTAGAAAACTGACAAACATCACAATGAAAAGATTCGACTGACACTTTTGAAAATAAATGGGGAAACATGGTCCTAAGAATACTAAAAGGGGGATGCCCAAGACGCTTGTGTCGCAACCATATTTGAGAAGTATTCCAGGACTCTGAACTCGTCTGATGACACTTGCTTTCCTCGTGCTGCAGACAGTATAACCCGTCCTGTTCCTTAGCAATCCCAATTATCTATCCCGTGGCAAGATCCTGAAAAACACCATGAGAGTGGAAAAAGGTTACTGCACAGTTCAAGTCTCGAGTGAGTTTATGGATGGACAAAAGATTGTTAGAAAGCTTTGGGACATGAAGCACACGCTTTAAGGGAAGAGATGGACTAAGGTGAATGTTACCACATCCCGTAATCTGGTTTTGGGATCCATTAGCAACAGTGATATAATGTTTTCCAGGGTAAGTGGAATAAGAAGATAAATGTGAGGGGTGAGGTGTCATATGATCTGTAGCACCAGAGTCAATAATCCAGTCATTTTCAGTACTCAAAGCATTAAGAGATAAGAAGGTAGAACTCTTACCAGTCATTGTGAGAGAACAAGAACCAGAGGGCTTACTCAATGAGTCCATAAAAGCTCTCAGACGCTCCAATTCTGCTTTGCTAAGGCTAGGAACATCTTCTGCTGGTGGTACAGGTGGGACTTCACCATCATTCTCCATGTCAGAAGCTGTGTGATTTGCACGCCTCTGCGGAGCACCTTTGGACTTGCTCATACGTGCAAGGACGTTTTCCCTTCCATAAAGTTTGAAACAGTACTCTTTGGTGTGACCAGACCTCTTACAGTAAGTGCAACGATCATCACGGTTGAAGCGATCGTCACCGTTAAAGCGATCATCACGGTTGGGGCGATCATCACGGTTAGGGCGTCCGAAAGAGGTGGATCCTTTTATGGGACCCTTTCCAGAGGCTAAGGCTGAACCATCAACTGATTTGTCTTCCACCATCACTGTCCTCCGAGTTTCTTCACCACGAACTATAGAGAACACCTCTGAGAGAGAGGGGAGTTGCTCTTTACCCAAAATTTGGACCCGAATCGGATCAAATTCAGAGTTAAGCCCAGAGAGAAACTTAAAGATTCGCGCTTTTTCAATAAACTTATTCAATGTTGTGGAGTCAGAATCACACTTCATCTTCAGATTTTGATACTGATCTAATTCAATCCAGAGACCATTCAAGGTCCCATAGTAATCTGTCACAGAGAGAGTTCCTTGCTTAGAATTGAAAACTTTATTTTCCAATTCATAACAAGCTGAGAGATCTTGTTTCTTAGAGTATGCTTGTGCCAGATTATTCCAAATCTCTTTGGCAGTAGGGAAAAACATATAATTCCGGCTAATTTCCGGAATCATAGAGTACCAAAACCAGGTCATAATAAGAGAATTCTCTTCACGCCATGTGTCATATTGTGGATCAGTTTCAGCTGGGGCTGTTTCTTCAATATAACTGATTTTCTTGCGACTTATGAGAGTGTGACGGACGAGCTCGGACCATTGGAGGTAGTTGCGCCCATCCAAGCGAAAGGAACCTTGTAATACCGGGAGATCTTTGTGGGTCAAAGGTGGACGAGAGACCCCTTTCACTCCAGAAGTGAGTTTCTCCTTAGGTATGGGAATCTCGTCTCCAGACATACTGAGAGATGTTACTGTAGAAGGGAAATAAGAGGAAAATAACAGAAACAGAGAAGATTGCACTCTCCTTGAATGGAAGAACCAAAGGCTTCTTAAGAAAAAACACCAACAAAGTGAGGAAACGACCCTCGGAAACAGGACCAGAAGGCACGGGGAACCCTCTCTGTGCAATCGCAATCGCAGTCAGGAACAGAGGTTGGCAGGCGGTGATGAAGAGCACAGGCCTCCAAACAGTATAAGCCAACAAGGGCAAAACAGAAAACGTTACCAGATAAAAGGGCCGTAATAAGACGGCTAGGGTTTTTTTTTTCGCAGAAGCAGAACTCCCAAGATCGGGAGCTATACTCAACCCAAAAGCTAGCTCAAGAGTTAAGGTTTGCACTACCCTTATAAAGGCTATTTATGCTCTATCTCTAGCCAATGTGGGACTTCTAACACACCCCCTCACGTCCAGGACTGAACAACCTGGAACGTGGGATCAACAACAACGGGTGGCCCAATAATGGGAGGTCTCCACAACAAACAACAAATGGATCTAGGATAGGCTCTGATACCAACTTGAAAGTAGGAGAAACTGTATTATTATTTCTTAATCAGAGAATACAAAGGGTAATTACATTATATAGAAGAAGACTAATCCTAAATAAGGAAATAACTAATTATGTACACAATCTCCTAATAAGAGAATAAATCTCCTAATACTGAATATAATATTCTAATAATAATTCTTATATTAATTCCTTATTTACAACAGATTATTATGTGTTTAATAATTAAAAAATAAATGAGAATTAAACTAATGGTGAGATGATGAAACTTAATATGGTCAAGTTTTTTTCAATTGAGAGAGGATCCTAATACGGGAGAAGATTATCATGTCAGAATAGGATAAAATGGTTTGAACAGATTTGTGCTGATAATGTAAACCTTTGTATAACCATCATAGAATGTTTAGATAGAAAATAGAAGGGAAAATATATAAATTGCAAATAATACTAGTATGTGTGGGAAACAAGAGTTATTTTCTTCACGGGATGAATCAATTAACTTGAGATGTCTTTTATGTACACTCTCATCTTCTTGACGAGATATGACACGTGAAAAATATTGTTCAACAGCGCTTCTGAATTGGACATCTTATATGACATCTCCTTTGCAGTTTTTCCATTTGCAATTTTGCTAAAAATTGAATAATCTTAGACCTTGGTGAATCTGTGAGTGTCAACTGGTGCCTCCTTTGAGCAGCATCATCAATTCCTTGTAAATCTGGTTCAATAAAGCTAAACCTATTGACACTCCTATGAATCCCAATGCTGAACTTATGTCATGTAAGAGGGAGCCACTTTCGTATCCAGTGAGCTAAGGTACCCAGTAAAAGTAGGAAATTGAACTACCTCATTGTCACCATATAAAGGACATGTTGTAATTCGCATTCTAAAATATGTCAAGATAGCTACCGGAAATGGCCTCTTGTATGAAGACAATCGTCTTGCACGAGTTGTCGGATATTGTGATGCAGATTGGACAAGTTCTCTACTGAGAGAAGATCCACTTTAAGCTACTTATGTCTTGCTTCTGCACTTGACATTGCCACTACATTCTGTTTTGGGAGAAGCAAGAAATGAAATGTAGTGGCAAGATCAAGTGCAGAAGCAGAGTATCGAGCCATGACCTCCGCAACTTGTGAGCTTATATGGCTCAAACATTGTTCCATCATTGTAAATAAGGAAACAATGACATCATGTATTTATGCCTATTATATATACTCCGTTGTTTAATTGAAACACATGAATTCAATTCAATATTGTCTCTCGGTTTCTACTTATTCAAAATAGCTAAATAAGGCATGTAATGTTAGGTTTCCATCAAGGCTCAGCCTTGAGTCTGAACCAGTTTAATCTGGTTTAAGACATACTTACTAGTTGAAACACATGAATTCAATTCAATATTGTCTCTCGGTTTCTCCTTCAAAATAGCTAAATAAGACATGTATGAGGGGGCATACACAAGTGTGAGAACTCTTTCGCCTAACGACTTTCCTATAATGTTAGGATTCCATTGAGTCTGAACCAGTTTAATCTGGTTTAAGACATACTTACTAGGGATATATAACAGACTATGTTGCCAATCGCAGGTGTCAGTGTACCTACCGACCCCAAAATTGGGATAGCAATATAGCAGATAACAGGATGGTCGGAAGAGTGAATATTACTCTAAGCCTTAATAGGTCGTGAACAAAAAGACATACAACTAAAAATCAATGATAAATATTACTTGAAATTCATAACATTATCATACTTCACAGTAGCAAACTAGCAACAAAAGCCATAGGTCTTAAACAAAAAGTCATACAACTAAAAAACAAAAGGATACACGATACTCTAAGCCTTTAACTTCTTAAATACTAAAGTCATAGGTCTTGAACAAGAAGTCATACAACTAAAAACCATCGAAAGAAAGGTAAATAAGAGTTCCTAGCTACATAAGAAATCATCAATCATAAATTCATAATCTTCTAGCGTTGGCTACTCTTCTTTTTCACTATCCTCTTCAATTTCCTCTACACTTGTTTCTTCTTTATCATCTTCCATCACATTGCCTCTTCCTTTTCCCCTCCCTCTAGAGGCTGAAACCATATATGCAGGGGCAATAGCTTGCCTCCCTCTCGTTCACCGCCTAGTATATGTTAAGGGCTCATTAACACCCGACACATTGGCAACATCCCCCCAATTTAAGTTTTCATCATCAAAAACCAATTCCTTTTCAGCATCTCCATCTCCACCCATTTCTACCATCAACCACTCAATAATTTCATCAATGCCATTTGGAACAATAGGTTCAATGACATCACTACACTCAAGTTGTTCTTTAAGAGCTTGGAAATATAAACCAAGTCTTGTAACTTTTAATGCTCAACACGACTTCTCTTCTTCGAATGAATCTATATTGTAAAAAAAATGTGAAGTTCATAACCATTTTATGAAACTATAAAAATATAATTTGAAGTGTTAACTTACATGCTCAAAAGTTCTCCAATTCCTCTTACAACCTGATGAGCTACAAGTCAAGCAAAGCACTTTAACAGCAAATGATTGCAAATTAGGTGTATGCTGTCAAAAGCTCCTCCACCACTCAGCTACAAATATAATAACAACATCTTGTAAGTTAGCATTGATACTCTAAGCCTTTAACTACTTAATTTTATAAAGAATTGAGCATTCTAACTTACCAGGAGATATGGTAGTCCTTCGTTTTATGCTCGCTTTCATTCCAAAGAAGCCTCCAACCATCTAATAAACTAACAATTCATTTGGGATTTTATCAGTATTCTCATCACTCTCAATAATTTCGTAGAGACCTCTCATAATTTCCGCATCCAGATCCATTGTTGGATTGGCATAAAAGAATTCAGGGTTCAGAAAATGGTTTGATGCATGCAATGGATGACGAAGTTGGCAATCACATGTTCAATCAATTATTTCAGAAATATCTTTGAACTTGCTTTCATTCTCTTTACACCCACTATGAATGGCCTCCTTAGCCCTATCTTTTGCTTCATATACATAACCCATTGTGGGCTTCTTTTCATTGTCAACAAGCCTAAAGACATGCACTAGTGGACCCATTTTCTTAAGAGAATACATAACATCATTCCAAAAGCTAGGGCATGAGTGCAACATTTGCTGCAATTTTCCCTCTTTACGGACCTTAGTAAAGTCAGAATTCAACCAATCATCAAAAGTGAACATCTTTCTAAGGTTGTTTCTTTGATTATCCATCTGTTGCAATGTGACATGTGGTGGCAAACCTTGTAACCCAACATCTAACCAAATCTGATTTGTGTATGCATTTTCTCATGGTGTTCAATACCAATGAATGGTTGTAAATAAAGCTTACAAGACTGATGCCTCTCTATATGACCTTGTGCACTTTACTTACTTAGCTTACCAATATCCTCCAACGTCAGATCTAGACAATGTGCAACACTTGGAATCCAATCTAAATGTGGCCTCTTAGCTTGAAAGAGTTTACCTTAGACCTTAAACAATAAATTTAAATGATAATCAATATAACACTAATAAAGGAAGTAAAAAACTAAGTAAATAATAATGAATAACTAGATAATTTTCTCTTACTGGCCAATACATAATTGCTTCCATTATGTCAACACTTGCACAACATTCTAGTCTTCAATCTTATCAAAAAAGTTGTATAATGGAAGAGTCATCAACACTCTTCACAAACAGAGATCCCAATGGACAATTAACAAGAAAATTTGTCAATGTTATTTTGCTTCCACTCCATCCAAGCATCGGACATAATCAAACATCTATACCTTACCTTCTCTTTTTTATGACCCTAGACTAAATGTTTTGTGTATTCCATCTCCTTATTAAGAAGTGGAACTCTCATCTCATGGTAACTTGGAACTTTCAAATGAGGGTTATTGTTCCCAATAGCCTCTACCATCAATTTAAAGCTCTTTGACTTGACAACATTAAAAGCTACGTCTTTCCTACAAAAGCACTTAGCTATGTATTGGATTGTTACTCTTGCTTCTTTGTCACATGCATCATTTATATTTGTTTACTTCTTGGCTCTTCCCAACTTCAAGCTTGTCTCTGGTTTTCTCATAAGTAGTAAATCCATGGGGCCTTTAATATTTGGCTTCTTGGTAGCAATCATGGATGGCTCGGTCGCAGGCCTTTTCCCTTTTCGAATGACCATAATTTCTTCCACCTCATCTTCCTCATATTGTAATTCAT
The DNA here is from genome assembly GCF_012489685.1 of Lotus japonicus. Classification (NCBI taxonomy): domain Eukaryota; kingdom Viridiplantae; phylum Streptophyta; class Magnoliopsida; order Fabales; family Fabaceae; genus Lotus; species Lotus japonicus. The sequence goes on along the minus strand of NC_080041.1, from coordinate 28,057,290 downwards.
TCAAGTTTGAATCATTTTCCCCTTTCCTTTTTATCCAAAGATTCCTTCAACAACAACTTCATATTCTCAAGAGGTTTTGCTACAAATTCACCTCCCCTTTTAGCCCCATTGAATCATTTTCCCCTCTAGAAGTAGTATTTCCACAAAACCCACAAGTGACCCTCTTTCCTTCAAGATGTTCCACAGTCAAGCAATATCAAGGTTCCTCCCCAATAAGCTTGAAGAGTCCAGCAGGAGGAGGTGACACACTGGCTAGTTGGGAGGAGGAAGCCATGTCTGGAAGAGGAGACAAGATTAATGAATAAAGCAAGGAAGAGAGAAACAAAACAAAACAGCAAAGATGAGGAGATGCCTAACAGACCTACCTGAGCGCAAGGGCGACGAGATGGTCGCAGTGGTTGCCAGAGGCTCGCGGTGGTCGTCAGCCGGTTGTCATGCTTGAGAGCACAAGGGCGAAGAGGAAAGGCAGGGAAGAGAGGCAAACAAGAGAGCAGGGAAGTGAGGAGAGGCTCGAGCTCTTCCAGAATCTAGGATTTTTCATGCCGAAATCCCGTAAAAGCTCCTAAAAGTCAACCCCAATGTATAAAATTGGAGGACATTTACATAAACTTCGAACCTCTTCCTTGACGTGATGGTCGCAACAAAAATAGGACCTGATGGTAAGCCTTGTCCCAGCTTTGGGCCGCGACGGAACGGTTCTCCTGGATCCCGCAAGATCACTTTTCTTCCAACCTTTTTTTATTTTTTATTTTTCAGGGAGGGCATTCGCAACTACATGTTGTTTCCAAATAATAGTTCTAATGGAAGAATCAAGTGAAGTGATCAATTCTTAACTTGAGATTTGGAGAAAACTATGTTGTCAATCCCGGCGTGATCCCACGGGATCTCGGTTTCCCACTCCATATCGGCCACGTACTAGGACAAAAACCCCCCATCAAATCCCAGTTTTCCGTCATGGTTGGGTTTGCAGCCAAAATCGCGGCCTTTCCCACGCTATCTCAGCTGGATAGAGAAGGCTCCAGTTTTCTGGAAATGCCCTTCGAATCTAAACGTAGAGGGTACTTTTAAGGTACTTCCGAGTTTTCGCAACGTATCTTTCCAACAGTGTCCTTACCTTGCTGTACTGAATTTCTTTTAACAGACCAGTCTCCGTCCTGTAATAATTCTTTCAAGCACTGCATTTTACTTTAAATGTGCCATTCCAGCTACCTCAAGTGTATTCTCCTTTGATCTTGTTTTACTTCACTATACTTTAAATCCCATTAAAAGCTAGTTTATGGAGCCAATTCTTTTTTTAAGTTGTTTCTTTTTGTAAGGGTGTTTATTTGTAATTGGTCAAGTGCTAATGCAGTTGGTACTGCTAAAGCTACAGGCTAACAGGCCTAACAATAAAAAAATAAGACCCTTAACCCTATTAAATAACCAAACAAATTAGGAAATATAAGTACATTTGGAAACAACTCCTAGTATTGCTTCCTAACTAGAAAACTATTTGAATCATCAATATATGTCAAATATCATCAAGGATATTTTAAAATATCCTTAGATCCACTGGATATATGCCATGACACTGTTAACAATTGTAACAAGCTTGGAGCTTATTTAACTTCAGTTTAAAGAAGAGAATTGCAGAATTAAGATTATTATTAACTTTTGTAGTGTTATTGGACTAAGCTTGTACTAGTTGTACTGAGCTTGCACTTCATTCAGATTATTATTTGCAACAAAACAAGTATTATGTCAGCTTTGAGTCCTATCACTTATATATTATCTCTTTTCCCCTTTCCATCCAATCCGACCTAACAATCAAATTTCAACAAGCATTATGTTTCTGCTCAGGGGTGCAACTCAATCAGCTAACCTCCCAGTCCCATAGGCAGCTCATTAATTCCAACAGACATGAATTCAGTGATAAGATATGCATAAGTAACTTGCCCATCAAGAAAAAAATGAGATAATTTGACCAACATCTTCAACTCAAATGACAGGACTATCTCTGGGGATTTTACCTATCCTCATTTCAAATCCAACAAAGACACATTTTGCCTCCACTATAGCCTACTTTTCACTCTCCCATACTAGCTAAGACGTTGTAAAAATGACTGACAGTGGCATAAATTTCCACAAAGTCCACAAGCTAGTTCATATTTCTCCATATTTACAATTATAATATGCATGATCACTTTTCTTCCACAAATTCCCTCCTATAAGCTTTCCCTGATCACTTTTCCATTAATATGAAAATCTCCATGAGTTTCCAAATACACTTTTACTAAATCAAACTACAGAAGCTTCTTCAAACAAAACAAAAATTATCTAACACAAAGCAACCCAATCACCTATTTCTAATTAAAGATGCAAAAGGCTAACCAGATATTCCATAAGAGAACTAACCTCATAGGACATATTTCTAACAGCCGGCGCCCATTCTGCTGCGATTCTCCTCTTCATTTCCTCAGGGTCCGTCGTAGGGGTCAACCTAAGATCAAAACCAGCCTCGGCTTCCGAAGGCTGCACATTCATCACAAACCCCTGCACAGCACACACATCACACACCATCCATTCCACAAGCAAAAAACACCAAAAACACACAATAATCAACTCACATCCTGGGAGGGAACCCCAGCTTTGACATAAACAGGATTAATAGAAACAACTTCACCATTCGAAGCCAATCCAGCCTTAACCACATCAAACTGACTCTCCCTGAATCTATTAACAACCTCCACAGTCTTCATCAAATTCTCCATCGCGCTATCATCATACATCTTCGAACCATGCCCCGGTCTCCCCTTCGCCTTGATCTTCACCTCCCACGGAATCCGATCCGCGTAGAAAACCCTAAACTCATCCCCAGGGTTAGCCTGCCCTTCATCCAGCGCAAACCCAACGCTCAACGCCGCAAACTCCTCCGACTCCGCGAACATCGCAGAGCCGCGGAATCCCCCAACCTCCTCATCAGGAACAAGCGAGATATGGACGGTGCGTGCAGGCGCGTATCCTTGGGACTTCAGGTTGCGGATGGCTTCGAGGTACTGCATAGCGATGCACTTGTCATCCTGCGCGCCGCGGGCAAAGATGGCGCCGGTGTCGGGGTCGCGCGTGGCGGAGAAGGGAGGGTGGAGCCATTTGGAGGGCTCGGCGGGGACGGAGTCGAGGTGGGAGTTGAGGAGGATGGAGGGGAGGGAAGGGTTGGAGCCGGGCCATGTGAGGAGGAGGAGGGGGTTTCCGGGGGAGAAGTGGAGGGTTTTGTGGCGAAGGTTGATGGAGGAGGCTTGGGTGATGAGGTAGGAGACGGCGGAGGTGTAGTCGGGGTTTGGGTGCGCGGTGTTGATTTGGAGGTAGCGTTGGAAGCGTGTGATGGGGTTGTCTTGTTCTTGTTCGGTGGTGGTGGTGGCGGAGAAGGGAAGAAGTGAGAGGAGGAGAGTGAGGTGGAGGAAGAGTGAGAAAGTGAAGTAGTGGCGGTGTGGGGTGGTTGTTGTTGTTCTGGCCATGGTGGACTGAAGTGAATGCAAGTCAGCTCAGTACAGTTCCGCGCACAAAAATTGAGATGCTTCTGAATTTTTTTTTTGTTACAAAGAGGAAGAAAACGAAACTAAGCAACTACATCTTGATAAAGTAGGGGAATCACACTTGACGGCGGGATCTTCCATTCCTTCCAAACTTAGTTCTACGTAGTCGCGATCTTAGTCATCGCATCTGCTACCATATTCCTCTCCCGGGGAAGTTGAATGACGGTCACACTCCAATCTTGAGCCAGCAGTGCTCCACCTGCGAGAATCTCCGCACAATGCTAGTAACTAGACACATCCCCGATGCTCAGCAACACTTCCTGAACTTGAAGACCATCAACAAAACACATGACTTGTCGAAATCCTAGTTCCCAAGTATGAGTTAGAACACGTATCACCGCCATGAGCTCAACTTTAAATGCATCTCCTGCACCAAACATCGCCGCATACCCAGAAATCCATCTTCCATTGCTATCCTGAATGACTCCTCCCCCTCCCATCTTGTCCACTTCGCGAATCCAACTTTCGTCCGTGTGTAGCATCACCATCGAGTCACCATGGTCAGCGCTGGTCACAACTTGGGCTTGGCAGCTCCCCCAACGATGGAATTCATTGACACTTCTGGATTTATTCGAACAAAGAACAAATTGGAAATCAAGATAAATGTGAGTGAAAATAGTTAATTTATAAATTGATGTTACATAGTTAAAATAGTTTTCCGAAAAAAAAAAGGAAATAAATCTGAATAAATGTATTCAAATAGCAATTTGAGAATTTTTCCCATTAAAAACATTGAAATTTGAAATTTGATAAGGATATCATTTTGGTTCTTTAAGTTCAGTGGTTAATAATGAAACTATATTTCGGTAAACAAAATTGAAAATGCGAAGTTGAAAATTCACCACTTTGAAGTTAAGAGAAACAAAAAATAATAAGATTTCAGAAGAAATCTACATAGTAACGAAAACAAACTACGATTTGATTATTATAAAGCTAAAAAAGTGGAAGGACGTCTTGTTTACATGTGACTCTCTGTGTTCAAGTGTTGTAAACGGTAGACGTAGGGGATTTGGGTTTAACACCCCACCCATTAGGCCGCACGCCCCACCTGAAGGGGCGAAATTACCAGAAAACCAGTTGATTAATAACGGTAAATGATTACCCGACACTATAACGGGTAATCATTTACCGATCGTGTTTAAAACATATAAACTCGACAGTTTGGGTTTTGAAACCCATTATTTCAAAACCCAAATTTCCCTCCCCAAATCCCACCCTCTTCAATCTCTCTCAAAGCTCGGTTCCACCACTTCAATCTCCCTCAAAGCTCGGTTCTAATCATCATCTAAGCTCCCTCAAAGACCCATTCCATTACATTCAAAAGGTAAGTTTTGATTTTTAATGATTCTCACATTTCAAGTTTGAATTAGGTGAATGATTGAACACTAGGGTAGTTGATTGATGATTAGAGGTAGGTTTTGTTGTGTTTTGTTGCTTGAAATTCCATGAAATAAGTATGGGCACGAGTGGGGTGCATTTGGGTCTGCTCTGGTTCACTGTAATATCGGAAAATCAATTTCTGATATGATAATGGAAAATGATTTTCCGATATGATAATGGAAAATGAATTTCCGATATGACAGTGCAGACTTCCAAAATTTATTTCCAATATTTAACCATGGCATGTATTTAACTTCCAGGATTACTTTGCTGATTTGTTGAGAATTGGAAAAGATCAAGATAGATTTGAGTTTCATATTCTTCATGTGTTGTAATTAGGAAAGTTGTTTCTTGTTTTTGTTTGCTTGTGATGATGGTTGCTTGACCTTAACACAGCTAGAAATTGTTAATCACATTCACATGCAATGTTGTTATTTTGGTACTTCAAAATAATTAGAGGTTTTAGCGTCTTGATATAGAAATGACGGTTTAGTTAAAACTTACAAGTTGTCCTTTTTGTTAATTCTCTATATTTTCCTTTTCATATGGTTAGTTGCTAAATGATTGGTTGGAAATTTCCTGATTAAGTAAAAAAATGACTCAAATGATATGTTCATATGTGAAAATGCTTTACTTACTGTGACAAGTATTGTTAAATTTGTTTGTTTTGCACAGATAGCGAGAATGAAGGGCGGGAGGAAGAGGTCAAGACATGCTTCTACTAGTGAGGATCCAGCGGATCGACACGAGCGCTTGCATGCTTCTACCAGGCGCGGCGACCATATTGCAGCCACTCAGGCGGTAGAGGCTTCGGCTCCGTCTCCATCTCCATCTGCTACTCCGGTCGGGGCTCCGTCAGCTACTCCGGCTCCGTCTGCTACTAGGGATGCGGCTGAGCTGGATCCTACTCCGTTGTCTCCGATGGCTGAGTAACCTCGTCAGGAGACATCTGGCGAGGAGTCTTCTTCTGAGCCTAGTGGCGAGGAGTCTTCTTCTGAGGTTAGTGGTGAGGAGGAGGAGCCTCTTATTCTCCAGGAGGAGATTGATGCTGATGATGTCGTGCCAGAGGAGGGGGCACACGGCGGTGTGGATGACCTCATCCAGAGGGTGGCACCGTTTCCCGGGGGGCCTGAGGATCTGTCGCTTCTTGCGCATTTTCCCGACCACAAGGCTCCTTGGACGTGGCAGGCACTTCTACGCACAGACCCGCAGTACGATGACCGTCGGACACTGAGGGTGGCCACTGTTGGGGGGAAGGTATGGAACCTCCCCTGTGATAGCGATTCAGAGGCCCATACACATGTGCGACAGCTGCTGCAGCAGACAGGTTTATATCACCTGCCTTGGGGCGGGTTACCGGAGACAAACCCACCTCTCATACTGGCCCTTGTTGAGAGATGGCATGAGGAGACGAGTAGCTTCCACATGTCGTTCGGGGAGATGACTATCACCCTGGACGACGTGTCGGCTCTTCTCCATCTTCCCACGGGGTCGAGGTTCTACACGCCGGGCAGGGGGGAGCGAGATGAGTGTGGAGCGCTCTGCGCCCAGCTCCTGGGAGGATCTGCTGCTGATTATCTTGTTGAGTTTGAGGCGGCGGGTGGCCAGAATATCTGGTTCCTCACTATGAAGGCCATGTATTCGTCTGCTTTGGATGGTATGTCTTAATCATTACTTTATTAAGTTGTATTTATTTTTAGCGTATTATTAATAACTGTTAACTTAATTCATTTCATTGTAAAGCACCGCTATGAGGATGCTGCTAGGATCTGGCCGGTGAACCAGCTTGGTGCCACCTTCTTTGCCAGCAAGAGTGGGGGTTACCACACTACTGTCTACTGGATCGGGATGCTGGAGGACCTCGCTCGCGTGTCGGAGTACGCGTGGGGTGCGATTGCGCTGGCTTCGTTGTACGAACAGCTTAGTCGTGCGTCCCGCAGGAAGACAGCTCAGATCGGAGGGTTCACCTCCCTCTTGCTGTCATGGGCGTATGAGTACATATCCAGCAGCGTCATTATCAGGATGGAGGTACCCGGCTACACACAGGACCAGCCTAGGGCGCAACGGTGGTCCACGTCCCGGATCGCGCATTCCGAACTCGATGAAAGACGAGTCATGCTGGATGAGCTTACATTGGATGATATCACATGGACCCCATTTGAGGACCATCGGGCTGTTCGACCGCGAAATCCCAGGTCCCTCTATTCCGGCTACATCAGGACACCTTACGGCCGGTCTGTGAGCCGACATCTAACGGAGAGGGTTATGCGCCAGTTTGGCTACATACAGGACGTCCCTCGACACCCCTCTGAGATCCAGACGACGGGGTCCCTTGCTGAGACCGCAGATGCTATGCTGAGTTTGAGCCGCACCTCTGCCGTTAGGGGATCCCTGCTACATATCCGGGAGAGGCGGTGGAGGGTTACATGAGGTGGTATAGCAGAGTGTCCCATGTGTTCATCATCCCTGAGGATAGGAGGGAGGAGCTTAGTGTCGTGGTAAGTTTGGATTCTAAACTTGTATATTATTTTTATCCATTCAATTGTGATTTTTGTTAATGACATTTTTTTTGTATATTATTTTTATGCAGTCTGCTATACGTAGGGGTGTGGAGTTGTTGGAGCAGTCACTAGAGGTGCCAGGTGCTCTTGCTCTAGGGACACAGCCTCGAATCCTCACTGAGAGGGCGCTCAAACTCTTTCGAAAGAGTTCCTTTGTTGGTACCCAGGGAGTTGCCTTTTCTGCTATTCGAGGAGCCGCAGCTGTGGGAGGCAGAGCTCATGGAGGCAGACCCCGTGGAGGCGGAGCCCGTGGAGGCAGAGCTCATGGAGAGGGTGATCTTGGAGAGGGTGTTCGTGGAGGTAGAGCTCGTGGGCCCAGAGGTCGTAGGGGGGGTCGGGGAGAGTGATTTTATTACTCTTGTTATGTGGGATCCATTGTTATGTATATGTTAGGACTTTTTATGCTATGTTATGACTCTTGCCTCTTTTTATTTACATGTGTTCTATTTTTAGTCTTAATGTTATGACTCTTATACTGAAAAAAACAGAAACAACGACAACATAAATAATCCAAAGCATGTAGTAATCCATGACAATAAGTTAAACGGTTACACAACCAAATTAAGATAACAAACAGTTCCTCTAGGTGCAAACACAGCAACCTGCAAGTAAATTGCATACTTTAATCAAACCATGCTTAGTTGTCCAAAAAAATGAAGCAAGTTTCATGTTGCAAGTTTCATGTATAGGTTCTAGGGGATAGACCTTTTGGAGAACGAGAACAGATCAAACAGTTATGTCATTCGCAAATTCACTGTGGGTAAAGGCCTTGCAATGGATGCTAGCATCAACAGCACCCGTGGGGTCCTAAATTTTTGAAATCGTTTGAGAAGTAAATAAGAACGGTTAGTCAAGGGGGACCAAAAGCAAGGAAAAGACATACCTTGAGGGTAACTTTCGCATCTCCGAACCCATTGGGAGTGCAAGATTTGATAACAGCAACAACATTCTCCACCCTCTCAACGTTCGCTGTCAGAGAGCCCAGCGGAGTGACAATTCCCCACTCTTGCAGGGCTGATAGCCAAGCATGTGAGTTGAAATCAGGATCAGTTTCGGTTGATCCGTGATCTAGCACACGCCTCACGATTTCCTGGGTCGGAATGAGTGGTGTGTTAGGGGTGGATCTACGGGCATACATGGCAGCCTGGATGGCGCCAGCCGGGCCAGGAATGAGAGGACGAGAGCTGCCAGAATTGTTGCTTTGACGTTTGCAATGGCGGACGAATGGATTTGGGTCTTGTTCCATTGTGTAGAATGAAGAGTAAGAAGAAGAGGCAAGACACAATAGACAGGAAGATGAGGAATGAAGAGTAAGAAGAAGAGGCAAGACACAACAGAGATTTATAGCAGAGCAGAATGGTCAAAAGATTTATGGTGTACTGGTGGATGGTAGAAGTGTGGTTGGGGCTGGTGGTTGAGAGTAATGTCAGGGTTGGTGGTGGAGGGTAATGAAAATGAAAATGACAAGACCTTTATAATGAAATGTTAATGACAAGACCTTGATAATGAAATTAAACGACAAATGAGCTATACTATTCAACATACATCAAATTAACATTACCAAAAGTACACGCATGAACCTGCCAATCTACGATGATGTCTAAATAGTTGTCATTAACAACAACCTATGGATAAGGGCCACAAAATTAAAATTACAGAGAGTTTACAAATTAATATTACACAACACAAGAACATTCAATCTGTGGTGATGTCCACATATTCCGCATGACCATTAAAAGCACCAAGCCAAGCTTGGAATTGTGCAGCGTACATGTCCAAACGTGGACCATATGGGTTGCGCCAGTATTTGGAGGCAAGATCAGCATGCCAATCCCACTGGGGAGCAATAGTCGGCATAGGATGTCCAGGAGTTAATTCGAGCTACATTTTAGAGAATAACCATAAAGTTAGATAACAGAAACATACAAAAATTAATCGACAAGCTAGTAGGCAACTAAAATATTAGTGTATTTGGTCAACATATACATGTACCCAGTGATTTGTCACATGTCCAATAGCTATAACAGTATGCGCATCTCGTGGACCGGCTCCTATCAGTGGAAAGTATGTGTTACTACCCATAGAGGATAAGGATATGAGGACCAATTGGTACTTTGTGGCAACAAGGTATCCCTTCTCTGGCAGTTGAAACCATTTGTCACGGGTGGCCGGGTCACCAAGAGGAAGAGTGAGTCGATCATGTAAGCCATAAACAACATTTGTGCCCCACATCTTATTATACATTAACACATTGGTCTCAAGTTCTTCTATCAATGAAGCTCTAACCCAAGGCCAACCGTCCTGACCGGCGGAATGCCCCAATAATGCAGCAATGGATCTATAGTCACAGTTACCATCATCCTCAACATCTGTAATTGTGTCAATATATGGATGGAGAAAGGCTGGAAAGTTACACATGAAATGGCTTGTATCAGACTTCTTCACACGCTTTTTCCTCTTTGCTGGTTGTGAAGACTTCTTTTCCTCTTTAATCTTCTTGTCAGTAAGTTCAAACGCTAAAGGATCACGAGTCAAGGATCCTATTGCTCGACCCTTGGGTGGTTTGCTCTCCTTCAACTTAGGAGACCCTTGGGTGGTTTGCTCTCCTTCAACTTAGGAGTGCGGTTGGACTTTATCCGAAGCTCAGGAGTACATAGTGTACTGCTTTCAGGACAATATATCGCCTGAAGCTTCCTCCTTACCATACTCTGCCCTCCAGTATCCAAAGAATGGAAATAACGTGTCAGTGCCTCAACTTCTGGGTGCATCTCTCCATGGTTTAGTCTGCAAATATCTGAGCTGCCAGTATCTGCAACAGGTACATGCTCCCAACTTAGGCTCTTCTAGAATGGATGAATGGCCTCGTACGGAATCCTCTCATAATCTGCAAGTTCACAAACATGTCACATTGAATCACAAATATAAATAATTGGAAGTAGTTGATAGGAGAGTGGTTGACCGGTGACCTGCAAGTTGACAACCGCAAGGTAGTCCATGAGTCTCTCTCAATAAGCAATCGCATCTGCCGCCGTAGGACTGCATTCTTGTAAGTTCAGCATCAATGAGTTTCAGGCATTTGATTGACACAAATCCCCTAATATTTTGGGTAGAAATTCATACTGCGCTCAAACGATGCTACTATCTCAGTGTGACGATTGATGGTCAAACTATGCGACGCATCCCATGATGTGGCTAGGTCACCCTTACTGTTCCGCAACATCAACTTCAAGCTGGCATGTGCACCTTCAGCCCTGCAAACCAACAACGCGCATGTAAGAATTAATACTGTAATAATCTATGAAATGAAATACATATAACAAGTCATAACATAATTTTTGTACCTGTTACTTGTTGTTGTTCCAAAATGCATCACATGATTTGTCCATGCCTTGGCAAATTTCTGCTTGTGGACCAACCATGTAGTAGAACAATAAGTGGCAAATTTCAACTTGTGTTTAATCTTGCACATGTTAAACAATTCAATCCAATGAGCTTCAAATTCTGGAACTGTTGGAGCATCTACCAATTCGGCCCACTTGTCCATAACCTCTTGAGCAAAATCTGAAGGTATGAAAAACGGTAGAAAGGGGGGGTTTGAATAACGTTTTCAAGATAAAACTTCCACCTTAAAGATTTTGGCAAATCTTTCGAAACAAACTATGTGCTAAAGATAAGAGATAGAGAAGCACACAAGGATTTTATCCTGGTTCACTTGATAAATCACTCAAGCTAATTCAGTCCACCCGTTAAGGTGATTTCTTCCTTCTTAGAATGAAGGCAATCCACTAATCAGGTATGTGTTACAACTGCACTTGAAACCTACAAGTGACTAACAATACACTGACTTAGCTCACACTAAGATTCACTCTCTTAGTCTTTTCTAGGATCCGATCAACCTTGATCTCCTAAAGGCAAGCTATACAACTGTATATGAAGTTCTTGTTTACAAAGAAAGTGCTTCTAAAAAGCTTATAGTAAACACAATGAAATTCAAGATGAAAGAAAGCTTAGAAGGATTTGAATATTTCTTGCGCGTATGTAAATGCTTCTAGCCACTTCTTTCAATCTACAGCCTCTATTTATACTCCAAGGATTAGGGTTGAATGTTGCATGGGAATGCTACCGTTGGAGGGCAGTTCTGGAAATTCCAGCTTCTGCTGTGGCTGAGGATGTTAGGTAGGTCGTCAGAATAGTACACTTTGCTTTTGTACTTTGGATAGTGACTTGACCTTAACCCCGTAGACTTCTGATCAGAGGAGTGCTTCGTATTGGGACTTGTGAAGCTGATTGATCAGAGTCAGAGGGAAGCTTGGATCCTCTGACTGTTGTACCTTCTGATCTTCACTTCAGAGGATCAGTACATGGTCTTCAGAGCCAGTTGCTTCTGGACTTCAGAGTCTTCACTCTTCAGAGTCTGGATCGTCAGAGTCTTCTACACCATCAGAGTTTCTGAGCCTTCAGAGTCTCTTGGTTATCAGATCTTCTGGATCATCAGAGCTTTGAGTGGGCTGAGTCCTTATCAGAGCTTGATTTACTTCAGATCTTCTGAAGCTTTTCCACTGTTCAGAGTGAACATGGAGAATGCGAAAGCGTTGCTTGGGTCACTCTTTAAGCACAGTGCTTCTGATTTGTGTGAGATTGAAAAGAGGTAAGAGCCTGTAAATAGCACACTCAGAAAAACACGTTAGAGTACCACAATTGTTCATATCAAAAGGTTAACTTGTAATCATCAAAACATAGAGTTGTACTACTAGATCAAAACTTGATCTTACAATCTCCCCCTTTTTGATGATGACAAAACTAAGATTTTTGATGAACAATTCTTAAACATTAAACTGAATTCACTCAGAGTATAGGGATATAGAATAAAACTTATCCTGATGTGAATAGTTTATCTTGCTCATTCTGAATTCAAGTCACCGCTTGATTCTGAGCTTAGCTCCCCCTGAATCTAATACTTGATGAAAACGTTAGAAAAGTCTAGATTCTGAGCTAAATAATATAAGAGTTCAGAGTGAAAAACTTATGACATAGATGAAATAGAATAATCAGAGCGCATAAGTAATCAGAGTCAACGGACAGGTATCAGAGTCTTGGAAATCAGAGTCAAACTAAAATCACCTCAGAAGAAGTGAAATGTATTCCTTGTATTTGCCCAGTGACACATCTATGGTCATAAAGGTGGAACTCTTAAATAAAAATAAATCACACTAACACAGCTTACACATCAGAAACTGGTTGTACTCCCCCTTTTTGTCATAAGCAAAAAGCATGGGGTGTGAAAAACTTAGCTTGAAGTACAAGGTACTCCCCCTTAGACCTTCTAAGTTTCGAAAGAAATAAAACGATGCATGAGTCAGAGTTAGGCGAATTAAAGAGAATAGATAATGCACAATTAAAACGTTTACCACCGGCCAAGGGAGTAAAGAGAAGTTTCAGTTACCAAGAACTTAACCTCGAGAAACTTTAAAAGCATTAACTTTTAGAGAGAGAATGAAGCCTATAAAAGGCAATGGAGAGGAGAATAAGCTTCACAACTCGATCAAGACCATAATCAGAGATGGCTTCATACATGGTTGCACTAGAAGAGCTCAGAAGGAAGGCGTTCGAGGAGGACTTGTTCCTGAACATAAGGCATCCAGAGGGTATAACGACCATTCCAGAGCTAACGAGGACACTGCTTGAGGAGGACCTTCGTCCAGAGCTGAAGAACGACTTAAAGGAATTTCTTGCCTTCGTGGAAGAAGTTCAAGAACTCAGCCAGCTTGAGCTGAGGCTACTGGAAGAAAAGAAAACTGTAAGACCCGGATTTTCGGAACAAGTTAATTTCCGACTCACGCGTGGAATCAGTGTAAGCGTGACAGGAGTTTGATATTTGAGAAAGATTAATGAAGAAGAAAGTTCAGGAATTGCTCGAGGAATGTGGCGTTGTTTCTTTCGGAGCTAGTGCGAGTCGTCTGCACGCCTGCCTTATGGCGAGCATGTCCAGAATAGGCTATTTCGCTCTTAAAGCAACGTTTTAAGTGAGATTTCGAACTCTTGGAAAATTTAAAGTTTCTCTTTATTTTTCCATCGACCAGCGTTTCATTTCGGAACTCTGGACTGTACGCACGATAGGTTTAACTTTTCGGATGTCCGCCGACTCTAATTTCTTTGCTTCGAAACCTTAGTTTTGAGCGAAGGATGAAGACTTTTTCTATTCGGGACATCTAACGAAGATTCCGTCCGCATTGCCAGACTTGTTTCGACATTTCTAATCTTTCTTCTGTTGGAAGTTTTGTCGTCTGAGCATCACAGCAAAAAGTAGTTTTTCGGGACAGACTAACTTACACCGCTTTTGGCGTTTTGGATATCGTTTTTCCCAAATCTTAGATATTTGTTTTGAGTTCTGGAATTCTGACACCAGAATCTCTCTTAGAATTCCACGGTGATCGTGCTGCAAAAATCGGAATCGCGAAATTTTCATTTTCCCGCGATTTCGCCTGCCTATAAATAGCTCAAAAAGCAAAAATTCCTTCATTTTCTTCCTTTTGTGGCTGAATTTCGTGGAGAGCAAGGGGGGAGGAGATTTTCGCGAAAACTTGACCAATCTTCGTGCAGTTCGTCCCTACTTCTAGGTATCGAGGTAACTAACACGATACCTACCTCTGATTGTTGTTTCTGTTGCGTTTCTGTGCTCACAGTTTTGAGCTTTTTCTAAAATGGTCCGATTTCTTCGATTTCTTGGTTGGGTTATGTTCCTTACGTTCCCCTGAGTCTAAAACCTCTGTCAGTAAACGCTGATTGTGATCCAGTTGTCCAGGATCTGAAAAACTGTTTCAAAACCCTTTTTGTCTCACATTTCGAAACTTTATTGTCGAAAAGACTTAATCTGACTTCGTGCCTTTAGGATTTGTTGTCACGGATGTCATGAGGATCATTGCTGTCAAATTTGTTTTCAGAACTGATAACTTTGAAGTTTTGAGCCTTTATTTTGGACCAAAATGCCCCTGGATAGTCGTATTTCGGCCCGATTGTCTGAAAATTATTCTGACAGTTTCTTTGCCTTAGTTTTACCCTAAAACTACCTTGTGAATTGATTTGATCGAAGAAAAAGAGTCGAAGCCCTTTTTCCTTTGAGGCCGTGGGTTATTACCTTTAGGGGGAGTTTTTCGTTTTCGAAAACTTGTCCTTTCGTACCCGATTGTCGTATTCTGAAGCTTTAATGCTTTGTCTATCGTTTATGTATTGTTTTTCGATCGAACTAATCGATTTTGATTGGTTTCTACTTTGTTTTCCTCCGAGGTTCAGTTGAAGGAACTTTGGAATACTCAGAGCAATTGTTTGAGGAGAACTTTGTTTGCGAAGCTGGAACAGCTCGAGGTTAGGGCAACTTGCTATATTTAGCTATGATTGCATGATAGGCGTCGATAAATTCGACTTATGCTTTATCTGATGTTGTTTATGATGATGATTTATTGTTATGATTGTTTTCATAACTTATGATATTGATGATGTGTTGAATTGAGCGTTTCGACGCAACTTCGGAGTGGAGGTTCATTGATCTGGTGATCTTTGACATTTCGGGTTGGATGAACAAACCTAGGCAAGTCCGAATGTGGGGTTTGAGACTTAGCCATTTGTTGGGATTCGTTGGAATTCCTAGACTTTCCCCGGGAAATGTATTTTGGGTGGTTGATTTTTTGGAAACTTAGAATGATAGAGCTTTCGAAAAATAAAGACTTGGGAAACTTAGACTTTGAGAAATAAACTCATAATTTGACTAATTTGAATTGAAATCATTTTTATTAACGTTTAAGCATAGGAGAACTGAAGGGGAAAAATATTTATGAAAGGCGGGGAAAAGTCGACTTATGTTGTGGGTTTGGAGAGTCTGGAATTGGGAAAGCCATCAAGGTGGGCTATGGTGATGATTGAAAGTCACCGAGTACTCTAGTACTCCTGGTAGTGTTGTTCGAGTCGTGTTGTATTGACCGGCACAGACTCTGGGTTTTGTTTGGGCTGTGTTGTATTGACCGACACTAGACCCTCGTGTATTCTTGTTGGTGGAGTTGTGTTGTATTGACCGACACTAACTCTTGGGTTGTTTTGAGTTTGGGTCGGAGCAGTTTTTGACCATCGAGATTTGATGAGTCAGATGACTCAAGAAGTCATCAAGGGTGATCGCACTCCTTTCATAATTAATTGTCTTTTGTCGCCGAATCGACATATACCTTCGGGTACAATATATCTATATACCTTCGGGTACAGTATATACCTTCGGGTACAGTATATCTATATACCTTGGGGTACAGTATATACCTTGGGGTACAGTATATCTATATACCTTCGGGTACAGTATATACCTTCGGGTACAGTATATCTATATACCTTCGGGTACAGTATATACCTTCGGGTATAGTATATCTATATACCTTCGGGTACAGTATATACCTTCGGGTACAGCATGCCTTCGGGTAACTCGGCCATTCGATGGGGGATATGATCGACTGTGTGGTTAGGATCGACCTGTTGATGTCAGGCATAGCGGAGGGAAAAGTCGACCCGCAGGGTTAGGACTGATCCGACTATGTCAAGGTTGTAAGTGACACCCGAGGGTTATGGTCGACACAATGCCAGTGTTAGGACCGACTCGATCGTGCCCAGCCTATTTCCTCCGGAACCCTCTTAATTGACGTTGCATTGACATATCATGCACTCTAACTATATTTGTTGAGGTATTGATGATTGAATTGTATTAGAGATTTGATACAATGCAGAACTTATATGTATATATACAACATATAAACATACCCCCCTCTATCGCATGTTGATTGTATATCTATTGTATTCTGTAAGTTGACCCTAGCACCTTGGCTTTGTTTGTATGTTTGTGTTTGGGCGGTCGGCCTGCTGCCAGGCGTCTGTCAGCCGGTTCGTGATGATTCGTTGTGCGGGAAAGACCCGGAGCGAAATGTCTATTACTGAAGCTTTCGACGAGGACCCGGACTTCATGGCTGATCGAGGGAGAGTCCATGATAGTAGTGTGGGATATGGGTGGTTAGAGTCTTTTGAGTTGGTTGTCACTGTCATAGCTCTGATTCGTCTTACTTTTGGGACCGGGTAGGTTCCCGATATATGGCTTTTGTGTGGTTCTCTTGCTGAGGATCACAGAGAGTCTGTCGGACTATAGGGGTCTTGGGTTGAGGCCATTTTGAGGCCGACTTTCTCTTGGATAGTGGTATATTTGATGCTTTTGCGTACAGTTTTGGTTTGTATATATTCGCCTACGAGCATGTTACCTTGGAGTCACTGCGTGTGCGCGTGACGGGATAGTGCAGCAGAGGCTGTACCTTTGTATATGTTGTTTATCGGTTAGTTTAGTTGTTGGGCTTTGTTTTTATTTCTTTATTGCTTTTATTAAAAGGAAACAATCAAAAAAAAAATTACATGTTTTCCGCGTAAAGTTTATTTTTGGTTATTAAAGTGACACCTGGAAATCGGGGTGTTACAAAAACCATAGAAGAGAAGCTCAAGACAACAGAAGAGATTCTGGAGATGAAAGAGCTAAACGTCAATCTCAACAACATCCAGTATACGCTGGAGCGTCTGGAGAGGGAGAGGTTTGAGCAGCGCCAAGAGTGCAGAAGAATGAGGATGGATCCTCCATTCTAGATTTTAGGGAAAGAGAAAAAAAATGCATTATGTAAAAGCTTAATGATTATGAATAAAGAAAATTTTTGGCATACACAAAGTGACAAATATATATATATGTATGCATAGATAAACACAAACGAACAAAGCAGAATAACTAAAGTAACTTAAGGAAAAGAAACAGAAGTTAAAATAAAACTAAGTTAAGAGGGAAAACGAAGAGATCCTAAGACTAGGGTTTATCAGAGCGACGCAGAAGTTCCATCATCATTTGCTTCATGTCCATTAGCAGAGACTCATGAGTATCAAGACGTTGTTCCATAATGTCGAGTCTGGACGTGCTTGGCTGTGTAGAGCTAGAAGGAACATTCCGAGCAGCTTGATGAGCTAGAGAGGAAGCAGACGCAACAGGAGTAAAGACCACTGGTGCAAGTGCTTGGCATCTACGGGCTTCAGCTTCAGCTTCAAGTCTCTCTGCCTCTAATCGTGCTTGTTCTGCTTGAGCTGCTGCTTGACGTGCAGCTTCCTCTGCTTGTTCTTGCTTTCTTCTGGCCTCTTCAACAGCTTCAAGGAGCTTATGTCGCTGTTGTTGTTCATGAAGAGCCACCCTTCTTGCAAACCTCTGCTTTGCAGCCGCGATCCTCTGATCCCTTTCTGCAGTCAGATGCTCCATCATAATAGGTACCTTAGCTACTAACCAAGTACTCAGACTATTCCACTCTTCAGCAACAGAATCAGCATTCTCACTCAGGTCAGTGTGACCTTGCACGTTGCGTAGCATCAAAGAAGCTTCATGATTAAAAACATCGATGCACTCAGAGAGAGAGGTGGGTCTGAGGTAAGTGTAAGGAACTATGGAGAGGTTTGGTTCTGGAGAGGTTGGGTGATTGCTATTGTGTGCCTCAGAAACACCTTGAGGAGAGCCAATGTTAAAGTTTTGAACATGTTGTTCAGAGGCTTCAAGGTGAGGTTCAGAGGTTTCAACCAGAGGTTGTGGTGATCTAACCGAAGAGTGGTTAGACACAGAGTGGTCTGGTTCTGGTTGAATTGGCTCTTGAAGGATAGGGTCAGGTTGAGCTTGGTGAGCCAAAGGGTCTGCCTCATGTAAAGGGTCAGCCAGGATAGGTTCATCTGGGTCAACTAGACGTTCAGGTCTAGGTCCAGAGTATCTCCTAGGGCTTGGGACCGTGAGGTAATAATCTGGGATGGCAGACACTTTTTCTTTTCTGACTTCCATGAATTTACGATGTGACTCAGAGTTATTGGAAGGGGAGGAGTCAGCAACGTTGATTGGGAATGATACAGGGGTATAGACAGAGGAAGAATCTGTATCAGTGGTTTTGGCAACCAGACGTTCTGATGCTCTGGGAACAGAGTGATCAGACGTTCTGGGTTCAGGTTCTGGTTGGACAGAAATTGTGAGTTCAGGTCCAGAGGGTTCAAGAATAATGGGGTCAGAGGTTAAAGGATTGTATTGAATGGTAATGGGTGAGGTTGGATCGGAGGGTCCGGTAGGTTGGTTCTGAAGCATATTCCAAAGAGGTGCTTCGTTTGGAGAGGGTTGGAAAAATGAAGACCTTGGGGAATTTGGTGGAGATGTGGCTTGGACAGCAGGTTGAGACTCTGGGATAGGAGTGAGTTGGGTGGTTGTGCGTTTGAGGAGGGTAGAAATGGGAAGTGCATCAATAGAATTTAAATCATCATCAGATTCAATGATAGCAGACTTACTTGTACGCACGGCAAAGCGAGTCACTCTGGCAGAAGTCTTCATCCTGATGACTGTAGCAGCAGGCTCCACACGTGTAGGCTTCACCATAATTCGAACTTGTTTCTTCTTCTTCTTGGGAGGAGAAGGACCATCATTATTGTCACCATCATCACCATCATCTGGCCTGGTGGTTTCATCATGTTTCCTCTTAGGCTGGTCAGCATTCTTCTTCCTATTCAGAGGGACATCAGATTCCTCAGAGGATTCTTCTAAGACCATCTTCCTCTGAACTTTCCTCTTGGGAGGAGAGTCAAACTCTGGAGCTGGTGGCAATCGCCTGAAGAATTCATCTAAATCAATTTCAAGGCCTTGTGCCCTTAAGTCTTCAACATAGCACCTAATAGCCTCTGGGTTGTCTGCCTGTGTCCACAGAGGATAGTCATTCAGAGGGACTCTTCTTCTTCTGACTTCATCTGATGTATCTTCATGATCAAGGTCAATCCTCTTCTTGACCAATCCCATCTTCTTCAAAGATGTGGCTGTGAAGACATCACTCACAATCATTGTTAGATCCTCAGTGCAGCCAGCATTGATCATATTTTCCACAAGTTTGCTTTCAATGAAAAGATCTAACAGCAGTCTTCCAAACGGAATGTACTTGATAGCAGACTTGATGGATGCGGTGGTTCTGGACTTCCTGATACATTCTTTCAGGTAAGAAAACAAGAAGTAGGGAAGGCAGATCTGCTTCTTATCCTGAATGAAGAATAGCTTCGCCTTCTGGCAGAAGTTGATGTAGTCAGGAGAACTACCCTTTGGCCTTTGGTTGATACAGTTGAGCAGAATCTTGTGCCAGATTCTGAGCTTGGGATGAAGGTCCAGCACCTTGTAATCGGTCTTGCCCGGTTTGTAGTTGGTGTAGAGGGCCTTGTTGGTTTCTTCCCTTGTTCTGGGTTTCAGCTTAGATTCAGTCAGTTGAAATCTATACCCAGTTCCAGTGTGTGCACCAAGCAGATTCACTATAGACTTCTCCGTGACGATTATCCTTCTTCCAGCTATGTACGAAACCACCTGAGTATCATCACACTCAGCGTGTTTCCAGAATTCCTTGACCAATTTGTCATAAATTGGTCCTCTTAGTCTGTTGAAATATTCTTCCCAACCTTGAGCTTGAACTTCAGGACGCAAGTCATACCCATTTGTAGTTATATTGTCCAGGTCGAATCTCCATTCAGCAAGCACTTGGAGTTCTTCCGAAGCATAAACACAGTGAACGGCACAGCCCCGTTCTGCAATCGGAATCATCTGCTCTGACGCTTGACCTTGATTTGGATTCTCAGGACCCAATTGACCTGTAGCTTGCCCTACTACCATGTGAGGAAACCTTGTTGCACCTGCAGCTTCGTTTCTGTTTTGTCTCGCCATTTGAGCGGTTGAAGGTTTTGGGTAGAAAGGAATGATGAAGATAAAGAGTTGAGAGAGAGAGAGATCGTGGGTAAGCAGTTTTGTAAAACTGAAGAGAGAGAGAGTAAAACCTTAAGTGTAGAAGATCGTGTGTGTATAGTGGGTTTTTAAAAATAACCGTTGTTGATCAAAAAGCAATTTAAAATCAACGGTTGAAAATTAAAGACATCATTGTAACAGTAAATACACATATCACACACAGGAGAGAAGCACATCTACACGCATTATGACAGACTGTCACACGGGCACAAGGAACTATGCATCAGAGATACTGACACACGTTTACTGTCTCAGTTTCAGAGTCAGCACCAATGGGTACATACACTCTGATTGAGTTACCTTCTGGACTAGACATCTTCTGATCAAGAAGTATCATAGTCAGAGGTTCTGATCCATCTTCACTCTGGACAAAAGTCCATATTCCGATCAGAGGAGCGCTTCGTATTGGGACTTGTGAAGCTGATTGATCAGAGTCAAAGGGAAGCTTGGATCCTCTGACTGTTGTACCTTCTGATCTTCACTTCAGAGGATCAGTACATGGTCTTCAGAGCCAGTTGCTTCTGGACTTCAGAGTCTTCACTCTTCAGAGTCTGGATCGTCAGAGTCTTCTACACTATCAGATTTTCTGTGCCTTCAGAGTCTCTTATCAGATCTTCTGGATCATCAGAGCTTTGAGTGGGCTGAGTCCTTATCAGAGCTTAATTTACTTCAGATCTTCTGAAGCTTTTCCACTGTTCAGAGTGAACATGGAGAAAACGAAAGCGTTGCTTGGGTCACTCTTTAAGCACAGTGCTTCTGATTTGTGTGAGATTGAAAAGAGGTCAGAGCCTGTAAATAGCATACTCAGAAAAACACGTTAGAGTACCACAATTGTTCATATCAAAAGGTTAACTTGTAATCATCAAAACATAGAGTTGTACTACTAGATCAAAACTTGATCTTACAAAATCATCCGTGCCAACATACTCTTTGCACTTTGCCAAAACACACTTGTTGATGTGCCACAAGCATAGTAAATAGGTAGTGGTGGGAAGGTTTTGTGAAGCAGCACTCAATAAGGCAAGATCTCTGTTCGTCACAATCACTTTAGGCAACCTGGATTGGTCGGAAATTAGAGACTTCATACACTCCAATGCCCAAATGTAGTCCTCTGTGCCTTCACTACCAATGTAGCAGAATGCTATTGAGTATGTTTTATCCGTGGAGGTCAGACCAACAATCTCTAGCAAGGGTAGATTGTATTTGCTGGTCTTGTATGTGCAATTCATGATCACTACATATGGGAATGTGTTGAAAAGTTTGACGGCATTCGGATGAGCCCAAAATATATCTCTAATCACTTCCGACCCGGGTTCATTTCTTTCGAAGTGAACATACTTCTCACCGTCCAACTTCTTCAGCAAGTATTGCATCTCTGTCAGTGACCCACGAATGGATTGTCTGAACCGCTTGCAAACACCATAAATTTGTTGGATGGTAGTCAAGTTTGAAGGATCCTTTTCTTTCAAGGACGCCAACATCTTTCTAGGTGGAACCCAAGTCTTAGCCTGATTTATCACGTCCTCCTTCTCCTCACTATTCAGTCGACCAGCGTAATTGTGGCCAAGTAGTGACTCAGCTGCGAGATGGATGTGACTACCCTCCATCACCTTCAACCACCATCCTTTACCATCTTTCGTACGTCGTCCTTTTAGCCTAAAAGGACAACCTTTTTTTTGTGTTGACGTTCCTTCAACAAGATCAGGATCTCTGTAGGGAATATACACACTATGCTTCTCACACCCCAGAATGACATATTCTTTTCTTCCCTTCGCACCACTATCAGACTTTGTTGTCACCAAAACAAAATTATTTGCCATAGAAATGTCGCGAACCCATTTCATAAGATCATCTTTCAAAGGGAAACGCTGTTTCAGGACAAACAAGGCATAAGGCATAAAACAAGGCATAAACAAAGCATAAACAAAGCATGCAAAAATTTGTGCAATGAGTACCTGATCAGTCCGATACAAATGAGAGACATCTATAGATATAATCGGAGGTTCAACTGGTGATGGTTGCTCCTCTGTATTATCATTTTCCAATCCAGCAGCATGTATCAATTGTGATTCACCAAAAAAAAGGACTCTGTCATCCCTGGAACCAAAACGGTAAATCAATATCCGACACATTAACGGAAAATCAAAATCCGGTCCTATAACGGAATATCATAATCCGACCCATTAACGGAAAATCATTTACCGATACAGTTCACGATACAGCAGCCTAAATTACCAACTTAACTAACTAAACTAACTACTTAAACTAACAACTAACTACTGAGATAAAGTACCAAAAAGCTAACAACATTTACCAGGAGTTTAGAGCTTCCCCTTGGTGGAGGTGGTGTTGGTGGTGGTGGTGGTGGAAAATGTGGAGATGGTGGTGGTGGTGGGAAGGTGAAATGTGAGGGAGGAGTGGAGTAATGGTGGAATAAGGTTGTGTGGGCGAGTTATGGGGGGCAGGTGGAGGGAGGAGTAATTGTGGAGGGGTTGGTGGAGGGAGGAGTAATGGTGAAAAGGTGATCAAACTGCCAGAAATCATAACGGTAAATGATTAATCGATATAAATATACACATCGGTTAATGATTAACCGATAGTGTTCTGGGTAATGGTATGAAGGTGTTCATACAGAGGAACAATAACGGTTAATGATTAACCGATGTGTATATTTATATCGGTTAATCATTTACTGATGGGTACTTTTGGGATAAAAAAAAGGTTGGGGCGCGTAGCCTAAAGGGTGGGGCGCCAAACCCAAATCCCTAGACGTAGGCTATTAGAGTGTTTAGTAGTAAGATTCTCGACCCTTTCTCAGAGTTACAAACTTCTATTTATTAATATAAACTGCTTAATCTATGTCATCCACTTAGCCTGATTCTAAGGCTTCGAATTAGGCATAAGACTTCAAATCCTTCAGGAAGACCTCAATCTGGCTCGCCAAGTCGCCATGCCTTCGAATTTCATAACTGTTGTTGAGTGGGCTTGTGGTTCTCATCGTGTGTGCCTTCCCAAAATTGTGGGCTAGTGCTTTTTTTTTTGGTCAAAGGTTTCTGAATGGCAAGAACATTTCATTAACCTTGATTTGCCTCAAAACTCTTGACCGCGGTTGCATTGGCTCGGTTTAAATAACTTGGATTTAAATCTTGAGGCCACTTTCATGTTTGAGCAAGAATCCTTCGAACTTTAATTTATGAAATCCATAAACGTGTGATTTTGAACTGACCTAATATCTGGACCAAAGTTGTATTTCGATGAAATCCATAAACGTGTGATTTTAAACTAACCTAATATCTGGGCCGAAGTTGCATTTCCATTCTTCTTTGAATTGCCTATCCATGGGCATGCTTCAAATTTGGCTTTCAAATTCTACTTTATAATCCGGCCTTTGAAGTGGCTTTCCAGCCTCATTCTCTCTGCCTTAGCAAGGATCTTTTCTTTACTCACTTGAATTTGAAATTTTAGCATTAGCACACCCCTAAGAAACCAATATAGTATATCAATCTTTCTGCACTAGACACATGTAAATTGATTTCAAAAATAAAAGACTCATGTAATATGTTCATCACAACATTGTTTTTATAATTATTATCATTATATTTGATACACCTAATATCTCACTACTAATTTAACGAATTCTGAGGTCTAAATCTAGTTTATTCAGTAAAGCTGCAACTTTACATTTACAAGGACACACCAAAACGTTGCAAATAAACAATAGGGATAAGACAAATGTGCCTGGTAGAACACTCCTTGCAAGATTCTTCAGTGCCAGCTGCTCAAATTGTGACAAAAAATCACATAAAGGAGCGCATTCGAGGCCTGGTTATAGACTGTGCCCCATCAACAAAGATGGTTGTTCCTGTCATGTAGCAAGATCCATCACTGATCAGATAGATGACGGTAGAAGCGAGATCATTCTTAACATCAAGCCATCTCCCAAGTGGCGCTGCCTCCTTCACCCGCTTCTCTGCCCTTTCCTTTCCCACGGATAATGGAAATTCATCATTCAGGTGAAGGCCTCGTGCAATGGCATTAACTCTGATCTGGTACTTCCCTAGCTCCATAGCTGAAGCCTGAATAAAATAAAGAATCAGAATCAACTTAAATGGATACTAATGTTAAATAGAGGATAACATCAAAGATCATCAGATTTTCTCATATTTCCGAATTTGAAATGAAAGTAAAATCAGGTTCTAGTTAAGCAGAGCAACTTAAGCAATAAAAGATATCAGAGAAACTTCCCGAGACATTGCTTACATATGAGATCTTGAATGAATGATTAAATCGTGGGGAACACTTAGAAGCTAAATTACTCAGAACCACGTATAGGTTACTAACTAGTGTTGGTTATAGAACAGGCATAACTCTAGTCAAAGTTCAACAAGGAAAGCCCATTGCAACTACAGAGAAACAGCTGTACAAGTTTACTTTTGTCATTGAAGATAATGCAATCAAGTAAATGCAAAATTATATCTGCTGAATAACAAAACACCTCTATATCAGCCACATAAATTTGTTCACCAGCAGAAAACAATCCCAATTTGACTTAAATCATCTCAACTACTCAAAACAATTTTTTTTCCTTTTGCTTTTTAAACTAATTAGATTCACTTTGAAACATCGACCACGTCCTTTGGGCATCGTACCTCAGTCAAATCAAAGCTGACTCTTCTATTTCCAATCTCATACTGTGAGTTTTAAATTGGTCTCAACCTCATCTTCCAATCCAATTACCAAATTACATCTTTACATGCATAAATTTTATAGTCAAGTTTTTTATAGGCAAGTTTAGGAAAAAAAAAAGACCCCAATTCACAAACAGAGTAAATTAGTAAGGAAAGAGAGTTAGAAGAACTATGGGATTATTCAGAATACTTATAAATGGGGAAGGCTTGTTAATAGCGCGCTATAGCGGCGCAATAGCCTATAGTGTAGCCCCCTGGGGGTTCACCGCTACTCCACTATTCACCGCTATTTGCGCTATTTGCCGCTATAGCGCTCGAAATAGCGTTTTTTGGGCTTGCCGCTACACTACGCTATCCGCCATTAACAACCCTGAAATGGGGTGAAAAAGATAGAAGGGGATCAAAAGTTGCAGGTGTAGTTCAATGTAGTTAGCCCCTTCTCCAGTGTGGGATTTTATTTTATTTTTTCAATTTTTAATAGGGTAGAAGGGATTGAGCTGAATCATCCATCTCATTCCTTTTCATTATTTCTATTTTAATTACTCATTTGCTAACATGCAACATAACATACAATTTCATTTCATCTCATCTCCTGCGCAATCCAAGGAGGAACTGCACCTAAAAGTATATATACATGCACTTCTCATTCTAACATTCTTGTATTGACATTGACAGATACAATGCCAAGATGTCATCCAAATCACAAGGATACCTTACACAAGCAATGCAGTAAGCTTTATGTTCTAATCAGTTTCATAGAAAACACAAGTCCTCTCAATAAAAGTCAGGCAAAAGGTTAGTCTTCAAAGAAAGTCAACAAAGTTTTGAAGCCTGAACCAAGATACATCGTAAAACAAGGACACATTGGTATACTAAGAGTGCATTCAAAGGAGCTTATTTGAACATATAGCATAAACATTCAAGCATGTGTTCTGTTAAACTTACAAAAATAGCTTATAGCATACGCATATGCTCTTTTGGGTTTATTTTGATAAGCTTCTCATATTAGCTTATAAATAAGTGTTTATACTTACAAGCTCATACACAAACAAACACTAATACTTCAAGTCATCAACCACAAAGTCATGAATATTATCCTTTACTCTTCTTCAGTATTTTTTCAAATTTGAGACAAGACTACTTGAAATGGATGATTTGACAATATCATGGTAACGTAATTTGTAGAAAAAGAAATTTCAAATAATAATAAAAATGGTGCTAGTTAATAGATAGATATTCTATTACCCTAACTAACTGCTGCACTGCTGCTAAGGCTGAGGCATATGCAGCAGCTCCAGGATAAAGCCCTCTTTCAGAACCCATCAGCGAAGTTAAATAAACAATGGAACCTCCCGTGTTGAAATCCCGCATCTTTTTCCCAACAGCCTTTGACAAAAACCACGCAGCCATGAAATTTATCTTAACTATCTTTCTGAACTCACTCTCATCTGCCTCAAGATGCTCTTGCAACTTCCCTGCAAGTTTCAAATCAATCACACAAAACCAAACCAAAACCCAAATCCAGCTCAATCACAAAGATCAAATTAACAAACTAACTGAAGAAAGAAGTGAATTTGGCCGAGTCCTAAGTAGGTGTTTGGCTAGAGGGTTTTAAATTGCAGTACACAAAAAGAGCTTTTAAGTCTCCGCATCACCATTGCGACCACAATCGCGACCTCATCAACCCGCAATTGTCCCCAATTCCACGATATAATCGCAATTGCAACCGCAATTTAGAGCACGTTAAAACCATAATCAATTCTATAGAATCAAATTTACTTAGCCAAAAGCAATTCTAACCAGTTGAAATGATATTTGTGTGCACCAGTATAGCAAAATCAATTCAACTTGCCAAAACAAATAAATGCTTATGCTTAAACATAAACGATTCTGAGACTTTACAACTGAATTTCATAACATTGACCTACAAAACCCACTTTTCTTTTTTCATAAAGGTACACGAACATAAATCAAATTATTTTAACTCTAGTTTACAATGTGCAATTTTGGTAGAGTCAATTCTGCTGATCCAAACACACTTAAAGCCCAGTTTGTTTGACTGTATACCTTCGTAAGTAAAACAGTTGACAAAAGCATCCAATTTCCCCAAAATCTCACAAGCTTTGCCAACAGCATCATGAAATGCGGGCTCCGATTCATCCTCCATGTCCAATCCAACGACCTGCACAACTGATGAATCAGGGAGAGAACGCGTGATTTCATGGGCAATGCTGCGCAAACGGGTCTCATCTCCCATCAAAACCAACCTGATTGAATCACCAAAGAGAGCGTTGATTGTGTGATTGAGAATGAAACGAATTAAACGAACTCCAAATGTGAATGAATGAGTGAAAGAGAGGGTCAACGATTACCTGCAGCCTCGTTGAACTAAGTGGAAAGCAATGCCCTGTGAAATCTCATCGCCGTTTGAGGTTAGCAACACGCTCTTGTTCCCTGAGTTCTCCATCGTTGTTCTCCGAAGTCGCTAGCTTTCAACGCCCATGAACGACGAGTGAGCGCTTGAAGTATATGCTGCTTGTTAGGGTGGGTGATAGGGATAGAATTAGGGAGAGAGGGAAGAAAAGAGAGAATAGAGGGGGAAACAAGGGAAAACGAGTATCATTATCATTAACAACATACCAATTACATAGTGTAACTAGACTCTTAACCCAAATGCATGTGTAACAGTGGGCGCACCTCACAAAAACGCGCACAAAAACGAAAGCTGCCGGACATGAAGTTCACTTTAGTTGCGAGAGTATTCATTCATTCACACCTCCTCATTTTCTCAATTTAAATTTTGTGTCTTCCACCATCTCCAATGCTAGTTCTTAATTCTTAATTCTTAACATTATTCATGTCGGCCCGTATGTGCTTAAGCAATTTCCAAGCAATTTCGCTTAGTCATAAAGTAATAAAGTAATTTAGATGAGAGAAAAATAATAATTTTTTATGCTAAAAACTCAAAAAGTAAAACTCTTTATATAAGAACTGAGTTCTTATTTTTAAGAATTAAGAACTTCATGTCAGCATCTCCAATGGTTAAGAACTCAGTTCATAGTTCTTAACTCAAAAATAAGAACTCAGAACATTGCTAGCATCTCCAATGCTAGTTCTTAATTCTTAGTTCTAAGCATTATTCATGTGGGCACGTACTGCCACATGTGCTTAAACAACTCTTTGCAGATTTTGCTTCAACCATCATTTCTTAGTTCTTAATTCTTAGCACTATTCATCCGGTCTCACAATACCATTATATTAATATTTTTTATTTTCATATAATTTTGATTTAAATTTAAATGATAATTCAATAATTAAATTAAAAGAATGAGAGAAAAAATTTAATTTTTTATGCTAATGAATAATAGCACGTTTGGCATGATATATAGTATATGCATGATATTATAAGGTTTGATGATATAAATTTAATACTAACATCGTTTCGTCATACACCGCATAACTTATCATTTCGTTTAAATCAATATAAACCTATATTTCATAAAATATTGAATAATGATAGATATCATAAAAATGAGATTGGTGTTAGTGGGTGGTAAGGATGAAGGTGGCGGTCGAGGTGGTTGCGACAATGGAGGTGGCGTATATGACAGTGGTTGTGGTGGTGAATGTGGAGGTAGTAGTGCTGATGCTAAGTGGTGGCAGTGGTGGAGGAGGTGGTTTTGGCGGTGGTGGTGGGTTGTGGTGGTAGGTAGTGGTGGTGGCGATGACGGTGGCAGTAGCGGTGGAGGGTGGTGGAAGTGGTGGTCATGGTGGCGGTGGAGAGTATTGTGGTGGTCGTGGGTCGTGGCGGTAGGTAGTAGTGGTGCGATGGCGGTGGAGAGTGGTGGTGGTCATTGTGGCGGTGGAGGGTGGTGGTGGTGTTGTTGGAAGGTAGTGATGATGGTGGTGGCGGTGGGCAATGACAATGGTGGCGGTGGAGAGAGGTGGCTGTGGTGGTGGTGGGTCATCACAGTATTTAGTGGTGGCGACGATAACGATAGCGGTGGAGGCGATAGTGGAGGGTGGTGAAAGATGATGGTGGTGGCCAGGGTCGTGGGGGCCTTTAGGCCAAAAAGGCCCGCCTAAGGTCCCCAAAAAATAAAAAATATTTTAGGCCCAATTTTTTTTACAGTTATAAATGACTCAAACAGCCAAACAGTGAGCATAAGCGTTGGATTGAAAAAAAACACATAGGAGACATTTGTTTCATGGATTGGAAAAGGATATCCGGGAATGTTTGGGCCGGAATCTACATTCCAGTGTTTGGTAGCAGATTTGAAAAAAATATACCTTGGTATCTTTCATTCCTGTGTAAGTCATATGCTCATCCAGAAACATTTCTCATTCCTGCAATAGAGAGGTGGAAAAGCTGAATCCTGAATTAAAGGAAATGGGATTTTTTTGGGGAAATTCCTCAATTTCCACTACCCACTCACCCACATCTTTTGCTAACAAAAACCCGCGAAACCCATTTCTGTTTTGCCACTACTCGCAAATTTTTCGGGAGAAATCTCACCAAGTCAGTAACTAAATCCTAAGTCCCGCTGAATATATATTGTGGACTGCATTAGGTTCCATTCATCATCCATCTCCAGAAATAAAGACACATAGTGGACCAAAACAAAATAAATAAAAAAGATTCCTCTGCCCTAAAAATTAGCCAATTAAAAAGGGAAGTTACATAATATTCTTTTTAAAAAGAAGTTACATCAATATCATGCAGTGTTTTAAAATTCGGCTCGGACCGGCCGGTCCGATCGGTTGAACCGGGACTCGGTCACCTGACCGGTCCGAGCCACACAATAGAACGGTTATGCAGTTGAACCGGTGAGAATCAGTTCGGCTCGGTCAACTCGGCGGTTAAACCGGTGGCTCGTTCGGCCTGGTCGACCCAGCAAGCCACAAGTTTTTTTTCCAGCAACCATTTATTCCGGAAAAAAAAGTTGAAATAGGTCTCACATGGATTCGAACCTCTTCCCTACCTGTTATCCTTGAAAGCCTTACCACTAGGCTATGCAACGTATTTGCAATCTATTAAATATATAGCAAAACAAATTAAATAATCAGTGCTAATAACTCAATATCACTATAAATCAGTATTATTTATTAGATAAAATAACCAAACCCACAATCCCATGATAATAGTTATTTTTGCCATTTATTTTAATACATATTCTATTTGACAATTATTTAAAATAAGTTATTTGTGTATTTTTTTAATTATTAAAGCGTAAGACCTATGTTTTTTAATAATATTTTGTTGTAGTAAAACATTTCTTGTTGGTTGCTTCATTAGGAATTTTTGTGATGGTAATGATTTTAATTATAGAGTATGGAGTTAATAATTCGTGTTAGCTAGTGTTATTAATTTTTAAATTTTTTTAAAATACACCGAGTTAAGCAATCGAACCGGTAACCCATTGGTCCGACCAGTGACTCATTGACTCAATACCTCGACCGAGTCGATGACCGAGCCGAGTTTTAAAACACTGATATCATGTCTTCTCAAACTATTTAATATCATCATTAATATAATTTAAAATATTTATTTATCCTTAAATATGAATTCATTTTATTCCTTAATTTATTCCACTTCTCTCTCAATCTTTCACTCTCTCCTTACTTTAGACTACAAAGGTTTACACTCCTACTCCTCGTGATTTACAAAAAAATAATTATCGTCATTTCCTTCCCTTCATCTTTATTCTCTTTGGACTGGGCAAGCCCCTAGAGGGGCGACGCCTAGGGTTCAGCCCGCCCAAGGGCGAGAGCCTGGCCTTAAGTTGGGCCTCAACTTCAGAGGCCCAATTGGCCCAATAGGTAGTGCCCAAGCTCTATAAATAGGAGGTAGTTACCAATTGTAAGGGACTTTTAGCTCATTTGATCAAATAACACATGAAATTCAGCACTCTCTCTCTCATTCTCTTTCTCCCTCTTGCACATTCTTCGACTCTCTAGGTACTATCCCTCTCTTTAATGTTCGTTCCTAGAACATTTGGCGCCGTCTGTGGGGACCGATAAAATTTCTACTCCTGTTCACGTGGATTGACTGTGCAAGAGGCTATCTCTGATTACGATTAGGCGATTCTGCAGTTTTCCAATTCTGATTCTGTGACCGGCGTTCGTTTTCCGATCGAGTTTGTGTCATTCCTGGTTTAGATGGAGACTCGACGCAGGAAGCAGCATTATTCGCCGGTGCGACAGCGAATCTCGCCGCCTCGGCGGCCTTAGCGAGTTGTCTTGGATTCTCCGGTGCGAACAGCGAGAGTACAGGCTACACGCACTTCTTTGCCGCCTTCTCCTCCTCCATCACCACCACCTCCTCCATCGCCTTCGCAGATCGGATCTCCGGAGCGCTCACCGGAGAATTCACCTACTCCTGAGCGACAACCGACGGTGACGTAGGAGGAATGGCGCCATATGATGCGCAGCATTGGCGACATCCAGGAGCGGAATGAGCATTTACAAGCTCAGTTGGATTTCTACCGCCGCGAGCAACAAGACGATGGAGGCAGAGAAGCGGATTCCGTAGCTGAGTTCCGTCCGTTCTCGGAGGGCGTTGAGAATGTGGCGATTCCAGATAATATGAAAACGTTGGTTCTGGATTCTTACAGCGGGGATTCTGATCCAAAGGATCATCTTCTGTATTTCAACACGAAGATGGTGATAATTGCGGCATCAGATGCGGTGAAGTGCAGGATGTTTCCATCGACTTTCAAATCGACGGCGATGGCATGGTTCACAACTTTGCCGCGCGGATCGATTTCGAATTTCAGAGACTTCTCATCCAAATTTCTAGTACAGTTCTCGGCGAATAAGAATCAGCAGGTGACGATCAATGATTTATACAACATTCGCCAGCGAGAAGGATAGTCACTAAAGAAGTATATGGCCAGGTACAGCGCTGCATCGGTCAAGGTAGAGGATGAGGAGCCTCGAGCTTGTGCTCTAGCATTCAAGAATGGTTTGTTACCGGGAATGTTGAACAACAAGTTGACACGCAAGCCTGCACGTTCAATGGAAGAGATGCGTGCTCGCGCTAGCACTTATATTCTTGATGAGGAGGACGATGCTTTCAAAAGAAAGCGCGCGAAACTGGAAAAAGGTGACACATCACCCAGGCGCGCGAAAAGAGATAAGTATGGCGAAGGCAAGGGGGATGGCAGGCGGCAGAAAGAGGATAAAGGAAAGGCAGTGGTAAAACCGTCCAGGGAACAGTTGTATCCACGGCGCGATGATTATGAACAGCGCCGGCCTTGGCAATCTAAGTCTCATCGCCAACGGGAAGAGACTGACATGGTGATGAATACCAATTTAACGGATATGCTCCGCGAGGCGAGTATCAACCAACGGGAAGAGACGCACATCTAGTGGATGAGCCAGAAGCCCCAAAGTATCAACCACGGGACGCCAATCCCAAGAAGTGGTGTGAATACCATCGGTCCATCGGGCATGACACGGACAACTGCTGGACTTTGCAGCGGGAGATTGACAAGTTGATTCGGGCGGGCCACTTCAGGCACGATGGGCGAGGAGACGAGCGTCACGGCGATGGACGTCAGGACAATCGTTCCGGTGCTGGACAATATCGAGGAAATCGCCAAAGGGAGTGGCGCTACAATGGCGATCGCAACAAAGTGGATAGGCGAGAGGAGGAGCGAACAGACAATAAGGGCGAGAAGAAGCAAGAATCAGCGGCTATCGCCACAAGAGGGGCTGATGACACGTTCGCCCAACACTCAGGACCGCCCGTAGGGACCATAAACACCATCGCCGGAGGATTTGGCGGTGGAGGCGACACCCACGCGGCGCGGAAGCGTCATGTTCGTGCAGTTAATTCAGTTCATGAAGTTGCTTTCGGATTCGAGCACCCTGATATAACAATCTCGATGGCAGACTTTGAGGGGATAAAACCTCACAAGGATGACCCAATAGTGGTGCAATTAAGGTTGAATAGTTTCAATGTTAGAAGGGTACTCCTGGATCAGGGAAGTTCAGTTGATCTTATCTATGGCGACGCATTTGACTAGTTGGGACTGACTGACGATGATCTGATTCCATATTCGGGAACCTTGGTGGGTTTTGCAGGAGAGCAAGTAATGGTGCGAGGATTCATTGATCTGGACACAATATTTGGGGAAGATGAGTGTGCAAGGGTCTTGAAAGTAAGGTATCTGGTCCTCCAGGTGGTGGCATCTTATAATGTCATCATTGGGCGAAATACATTGAATTGCCTCTGTGCTGTAATTTCGACAACCCACTTGGCAGTCAATTATCCACTAAGCAACGGCAAGGTTGGTAAGCTGAAGGTTGATCAGAAGATGGCGAGGGAATGTTATAACAATTGCCTCAACCTGTATGGCAAAAAGAGTGCGTTGGTTGGACACAGATGTTATGAAATTGAAACTCCGGATGAAAATCTTGACCCACGTGGCGAGGGGCGAGTGAACAGGCCCACACCAATTGAGGAAACAAAGGCGCTAAAGTTTGGCGACCGCACTTTGAAGATTGGGACCAGATTGACGGACGAGCAGGAGATGCGCCTGACAAAGTTGCTAGGCGAGAACTTAGATTTGTTTGCCTGGAGCTGCAAGGATATGCCCGGAATTGATCCAAACTTCATCTGCCATCGATTAGCATTGAATCCAAGTGTAAAGCCAGTTTCACAACTCAGGCGGCGTTTGGGCGGAGACAAGGGAAAAGCGGCTCAGTAGGAAGTAGATAAGTTGCTGGCGGCGGAATTCATCAGGGAGGTGAAATATCCGACGTGGTTGGCGAACGTTGTGATGGTGAAGAAGGCGAATGGAAAATGGCGAATGTGCGTGGATTACACAGACTTAAACAAGGCATGCCCAAAAGATTCTTATCCCCTTCCCAGCATTGATAGTCTCGTTGATGGTGCCTCGGGCAACGAATTGCTTAGCTTGATGGATGCTTACTCTGGTTATCATCAAATCCGCATGCACCCGGCAGACGAGGACAAAACAACTTTCATGACCGCCAGAGTCAACTATTGCTACCGCACCATGCCGTTTGGATTAAAGAATGCAGGGGCGACCTACCAAAGATTGATGGATAGGGTTTTCGCTGGGCAGGTTGAGAGAAACACGGAGGTTTATGTTGATGATATGATCGTTAAATCAGCGCGTGGCTTGGACCATCATCAAGATCTGGAAGAAGCACTTTGCGAGATAAGGAAGCACAATATGCGCCTCAACCCGGAGAAATGTTCTTTTGGTATTCAGGGCGGCAAGTTTTTAGGCTACATGATCACGTCCAGAGGAATAGAGATAAACCCAGACAAATGCAAGGCGATTCAGCAGATGAAAAGCCCCTCTAATGTGAAAGAGGTCCAACGTTTAACAGGGCGAATAGCAGCTTTATCTCGATTTCTTCCTAAGTCTGGTGGTAGATCCTTCCCTTTTTTCAAGTGTCTTCGAAAAAATGTTGCATTTGAGTGGACGGCGGAGTGTGAAGAAGCTTTTGTTCGCCTCAAGGAACTCCTGTCATCACTGCTAATCTTGTCAAAACCAATGCAGGGACACCCGCTGCACTTGTATTTTGCTGTGAGTGATAGTGCTCTGAATTCTGTGATACTGCAGGAAATAGATGGCGAGCAGCGAATTGTTTATTTTGTTAGCCACACACTCCAGGGCGCAGAGATCAGATACCAGAAAATCGAGAAGGCGGCACTGGCGGTCCTTGTCACCGCTTGGCGGTTGAGACCTTATTTTCAGAGCTTTCTAGTGAAGGTGCGGACGGATTTGCCTCTAAGACAAGTGTTACAAAAGCCGGATTTGTCAGGTAGATTGGTCGTCTGGTCGGTTGAATTATCTGAATATGGGTTACAATATGATAAGCGAGGCATAGTTGGTGCACAGTCACTGGCTGATTTTGTGGTGGAGTTGACCCCAGACCTGGTTGAAAGAGTGGACACCCAGTGGACTCTCTTTGTAGATGGATCCTCCAATAGTAGTGGCAGTGGCGCGGGAGTTGAAGGTATGAAAAACGGTAGAAAGGGGGGGGGGGGTTTGAATAACGTTTTCAGTATAAAGCTTCTACCTTAAAGATTTTGACAAATCTTCCGAGAACTTTAGGTGCTAAAGATAAGAGATAGAAAAGCACACAAAGATTTTATCCTGGTTCACTTGATAAATCACTCAAGCTACTCCAGTCCACCCGTTAAGGTGATTTCTTCCTTCTTAGAATGAAGGCAATCCACTAATCAGGTAAGAGTTACAACTGCACTTGAAACCTACAAGTGACTAACAATTACACTGACTTAGCTCACACTAAGATTCACTCTCTTAGTCTTCTCTAGGATCCGATCAGCCTTGATCTCCTAAAGGAACTAAACAAACTGTTTATCAAAGAATTGTTTACAAGAGATTTGCTTCTAAAAAGCTAATAGTAAACTCAATGAATTTCAGATGAAAGAAAGCTTAGAAGAATTTAAGTTTGTCTTGCGCGTATGTGAATGCTTCTTGCCGCTTCTTTCAGTCTTCAGCCTCTTTATATACTCCAAGGATTAGGGTTGAGCGTTGCATGGAAAATGCTACCGTTGGAGGGCAGTTCTGGAAAATCCAGCTTCTGCTATGTCTGAGACTGTTAGGTAGGTCGTCAGGAAGGTACAGTTGCTTTTGTACTTGGATAGAGACTTGACCTTTAAACCTAGGAGACTTCTGATCAGGGGAATGCTTCATATTGGAACTTGTGAAGCTGGTTGATCAGAGTCAGAGGGAAAGCCCAGATCCTCTGATCAATGTTTCTTCTGATTCTGAACTCAGAGGGAAGAACATGGCCTTCAGAGTATCTAGCTTCTGGACAACAGAATTTCACTAATCAGCTTCTAGATCTTCAGAGTCTTCTACACCATCAGAATATCTGAGCCTTCAGTGTTTCTTGGTTATCAGACTTTCTGGATCTTCAGAACTTCTAGTGACTGAGTCCACATCAGAGTTTGTATAACTTCAGAACTTCTGAAGCTTTTCCACTGTTCATACTGAACATGGTGAATGCAAAAGCGTTGCTTGGGTCGCTCTTTATACATAGTGCTTCTGATTTGTGTGAGATGAGTTGAGGTCAGAGCCTGCAAATAGCACACTCAGAGAAACACGTTAGAGTACCACAATTGTTCATATCAAAAAGGTTAACATGTAATCGTCAAAACATAGAGTTGCACTACTAGATCAAAACTTGATCTTACAATCTCCCCCTTTTTGATGATGACAAAACTAAGATTTTTGATGAACAATTCTTAAACATTAAACTGAATTCACTCAGAGTTTAGGGATATAGAATAAGACTTATCCTGAAGTGAATGGTTTATCTTGCTCATTCTGAATTCAAGTCACTGCTTGATTCTGAGCTTAGCTCCCCCTGAATCTAATACTTGATGAAAACATTAGTAAGGTCTAGATTCTGAGCTAAATGATATAAGAGTTCAGAGTGAAAAACTTATGACATAGATGAAAATCGAGTAATCAGAGCGCATAAGTAATCAGAGTCACGGACAAGGTATCAGAGTCTTGGGTATCAGAGTCAACTTGGAATCACTTCAGAAGAAGTGAAATGTATTCCTTGTATATGCCCAGTGACACATCTATGGTCATGAAGGTGGAACTCTTAAATTCTCCAAAAGAGAAAAAATAAATCACACTAACACATCTTACACATCAAAAACTGGGTTTACTCCCCCTTTTTGGCATAAGCAAAAAGCTTGGGGTGTGAAAAACTTAGTTTGAAGTACAGGGTACTCCCCCTTAGAGAAGGTCTAAGTTTAAAGAAAATGAAAACGATGCAAGAATCAGAGTTAGGCGAAAAGAATAGAAGAGTTAATGCAAGAGAAGAACGTTTACCACCGGTCAAGGGAGTAAAGAGAAGGGACAGTTACCAAGAATTTAACCTCGAGAAACTGTAGGAGCATTAACTTTCAGAGAGAAAGTGAACCCTATATAATGCGATGGAGAGAAAGGTAAGCTTCACACCGCGAATAAGTTTCAGAAGAAAAATGGCATCATACAACGTAGCACTAGGAGAGCTGAGGAAGAAGGCCTTCGAGGAGGACTTGTTCCTTAACATCAGGCATCCAGAGGGTACAACGACCATCTCAGAGCTAACACGGACACTGCTGGAGGAGGACCTGCGTCCAGAGTTGAAGAGAGACTTGAGGAAATTTCTTGCCTTCGTGGAGGAGGTGCAAGAACTCAGCCGGCTTGAACTCAAGCTGCTGGAAGAAAAAGAGAGTTTGGAAGAGAAACTCAAGACTGCAGAAGAGATTCTGGAGAGGGATGAGCTAAAGGACAGGCTCAACAACATCCAGCATGCACTGGAGCGTCTGGAGAAGGATAGGTCAGAGCAGTGCCAGGAGTGTAGAAGAATGAGGAGGGATTCTCCATTCTAGACTCTATGGAAAGAATGTATGATGTAAACATAAAGAGAGTATGAATAAAAAGATTTTTGCAAACACATGTGACAAAAATATATATAGATATGCATAGATAATCACAAACGAACAAAGTAGAATAAATAAATAAAAAGAAACAGAGGTTAACAAAAATAAAACAACGTTAAAGAAAAAGAAAAGCGAAGAGATCCTAAAACTAGGGTTTATCAGTTCGACGCAGAAGTTCCATCATCATGTGCTTCATTTCAATTAGCATGGATTCATGAGTGTCAAGACGCTGTTCCATGATGTCGAGTTTGGACGAGCTTGACTGAGTAGAACCGGAAGGAACATTCTGAGCAGATTGAGGAGCTGGAATGGAAGCAGAAGCAGCAGAAGTAAACACTACTGGTGCAAGAGCTTGGCATCTAAGGGCTTCAGCCTCAGCTTCAATTCGTTCTGCCTCTAATCGGGCTTGTTCAGCTTGAGCTGCTGCTTGACGTGCAGCTTCTTCTGCTTGTTCTTTCTTTCTCTGAGCTTCTTCAATAGCTTCAAGAAGCTTATGTCTCTGTTTTTGTTCATGAAGAGCCACCCTTCTAGCAAACCTTTGCTTTGCAGCCTCAATCCTCTGACTTCCCTCTGCATGCAGGAGCTGCATCATAATTGGAACTTGAGCCACTAGCCAAGTGCCCAGATTGTTCCACTCATCAGCCACATGTTCAGCATTCTCACTTAGGTCAGTCTGACCGTGCACATTGCGTAGCATCAAAGAGGCTTCATGATAGAAAATATTAATGCACTCAGAGAGAGATGTGGGTCGGAGGTGAGTGTAAGGAATTATGGAGAGGTTGGTTTCAGGAGAGGCTGGGTGATTGCTGCTGTGAGCTTCAGAGGCACCTTGTGGAGAGCCAATGTTAAACATTTGAGCATTGGGTTCAGAGGTTCCAAGGTGAGGTTCTGAAGTTTCAACCAGAGGATGGGGTGATCTAACCGAGGATTGGTTAGACACAGATTGTTCTGGTTCAGGTTCTGGTTGAATAGGCTCTTGTTGGTCTGGGGCAGGGTGAGCTTGTTGAGCCAAAGGGTCTGCCTCATGTAAAGGATTGGCCAAGATAGGTTCATCTGGGTCAACTAGACGTTCAGGTCTAGGGCCAGGATATCTCCTAGGGCTTGGACAAGTGAGATAATACTCTTCTAAAGTAGACACCTTTTCTTTTCTGACCTCCATGAATTTTCTAATGGATTCAGAGTTATTGGAGGGAGAAGAGTCAGCAACATTGGTTGGGAAGGATACAGGTGTAAGGGCTGTGGAAGAGTCTGTATCCGTGGGTCTGAGAGCCCGACGTTCTGATGCTCTTGGGACAGAGTGATCAGAGGTTCTGGGTCTAGGTTCTGTTTGGGTAGGCTCTGGTTGTTCAAGAATGATGGGTTCAGAAGTTAATGGGTTGTATGGAATGGTAATGGGAGAGGTTGGTTCATCTGACCTAGAGGGTTGGTTCTGGAGCAAATTCCAGAGAGGTGCTTCAGTAGGAGAAGGTTGAAAAAATGAAGACCTTGGGGAATGTGATGGAGAGGTGGTTTGTGCAGCTGGTTGGGATTCAGGAATAGGAGTGAGGAGATTTG
Source organism: Lotus japonicus (assembly GCF_012489685.1). NCBI lineage: Eukaryota > Viridiplantae > Streptophyta > Magnoliopsida > Fabales > Fabaceae > Lotus > Lotus japonicus. The sequence continues at coordinate 28,018,237 of NC_080041.1, read as the reverse complement.
AAGAGTGTTTGAGCATGGCAGATATGGGGAGTGCATCAAATAAATTCAAATCATCATCAGAAGCAATTGCAGACTTACTTGAATGTGCTGATGATCTTGTCACTCTGGCAGGAGGTTCAGTCCTTCTGATCACTGCAGCAGCTGGTTCCACCCGAGTAGGCTTCACCACAATTCTAACCTGCTTCTTCTTCTTCTGAGGAGGACCATCCTCATTATCACCATCATCACCATCATCAGGCTTGCTGGTTTCATCTTGCTTTCTCTTGGATTGACCAGCCTTCTTCTTTTTGATCAGAGGGACATCTGATTCCTCAGAAGATTCTTCTAGGATCATCTTCCTCTGAACTTTCTTCTTGGGAGGAGAAGGAAACTCTGGAGCTGGCGGCAGTCTGCTGAAGAAATCATCGAGATCAATTTCGAATCCTTGAGCCCTTAGGTCTTCAACATAGCACCTAATGGCGTCAGGATTGTCTGCCTGTGTCCACAGAGGGTAGTCATTCAGAGGCATCCTTCTACTTTTGATCTCAGAAGATGTGTCTTCATGGGCAGGAGCAATCTTCTTCTTGATTAGGCCCATCTTCTTTAGAGAATTTGCCGTGAAGACATCACTGACAATGGTGGTCAGATCCTCTGTGCATCCAGCATTTATCAGATCTTGAATGAGGCCACTCTCAATGAAGAGATCAGACAAAAGTCTCCCGAAGGGAATATACTTGATCGCTGACTTGATGGAGGCAGTGGTACGAGACTTCCAGATACATTCCTTCAAGTAGGAGAACAGGAAGTAGGGAAGGCAGATCTTCTTCTGGTCTTGGATGAAGAACAACATCGCCTTCTGGTTGAAGTTGATGTAGTCTGGGGAACTTCCCTTTGGTCTCTAGTTTATGCAGTGGAGCAAGATCTTGTGCCAGATCCTGAGCTTGGGATGAAGGTCCATTACCTTGTAATTCGTCTTGCCCGGTTTGTAATTGGTGTACAGGGCCTTATTGGTCTCATCCTTCGTCTTGGGTTTCAGCTTCGATTCCGTGAATTGGAAACGATACCCAAAAGCAGTGTCTGCACCCAGCAAATTCACGAAAGACTTCTCTGTGATGATGATCTTTCTTCCAAGAATGTGAGATACCACCTGAGTATCATCGCAGTCGGCGTGCTTCCAGAATTCCTTGATCAGTTTATCATACACCGGTCCTCGAAGTCTGTTGAAGTAATTTCCCCAACCTTGAACTTGGACTTCAGGACGAAGATCATACCCATTTGTAGCCAGGTTGTCGAGGTCGAATCTCCATTCTGCCAGGACTTGAAGTTCCTCAGGAGCATATACGCAGTGAACGGCACAGCCCCGTTCTGCAATCGGAATAATCTGCTCTTGAGCTTGACCTAGATCTTGAGACGGATTCTCAGGTTCCCTTTGACCTGTTGCTAGACCAACTACCATATGAGGGAACTGGGTTGCATCTGCAGTAGCTCTTATGGTTTGACTCACCATTTTTGAAGCGGTTGAAGGTTTAGGTAGAAGATGAAGGTTGAAAGATGAAGAGAGATCGAGAGAGAAAACGAGGATAAGCGGTTTTGAAATAGCAGAGAGAAAGAGAGTAAAAACCGGAAGTGAAAGAGATCGTGTGTGTATAGTGGGTTTTGACAAATAACCGTTGTTGATTCAAAAAGCAATTTAAAATCAACGGTTGAAAATTAAAGATAGATAGTAACAGTAAATACACAAATCACACATAGGAGAGAAGCACATCTACACGCAATCATAACAGACTGTCACACGGGCACAAGGAACTATGCATCAGAAATACTGATACACGTGTTGCTGTCTCAGCTTCAGAGTCAGTACCAATGGGTACACACACTCTGATTGAGTTACCTTCTGGACTAGACATCTTCTGATCAAGAAGTATCATAGTCAGAGGTTCTTATCCATCTTCACTCTGGACAAAAATCCATGTTCAGATTTTTCAGAATAAAATTAAATCTATCCTCTGCTAAGGGCTTTGTAAAGATATCTGCCCATTGATGGTCAGTATCAACAAACTTCAGAAGAAGTACGCCCTTCTGTACATAATCTCTAATAAAGTGATACTTTACCTCAATGTGCTTTGCCCTTGAATGCAAGATAGGATTCTTACTCAATGAGATTGCAGCAGTGTTATCACAATAGATTGGGATATTGCTCTCAAGGATCTGATAATCCTCCAGCTGATGTTTCATCCAGAGCATCTGAGTGCTGCATATTGCTGCTGAGATATATTCTGCCTCTGCAGTTGATAGTGCAATGGTTGATTGCCTCTTGCTTGCCCATGAGACTAGATTGCTTCCCAGAAATTGACAATTTCCAGAAGTACTTTTTCTCTCTGTTCTATCTCCAGCATAATCAGCATCACAATAACCTGAAAGCTTATACTCTGATGTTTTCTTATACATCAAGCCAAGGTTAGTGGTGCCTTTCAAATACCTTAGGATCCTCTTAACAGCAGTTAAGTGGGTTTCCCTTGGATCTGATTGGAACCGAGCACATAAATGAACACTAAATAATATGTCTGGCCTAGATGCAGTTAAGTATAGAAGTGAACCTATCATGCCACGATAGAGCTTCTGACATACTTTACCACTTTTATCTTCTTTCTCCAGAATGCATGTAGGATGCATTGGAGTCTTGGCCACTGTAGATTCCAGCATATTGAACTTCTTCAGAAGTTCTTTAGTGTACTTGCTCTGATGGATATATGTTCCTTCTGGTGTTTGATCAACTTGTATTCCCAGAAAGTACTTTAATTCTCCCATCATACTCATCTCAAATTCAGCCTGCATCATCTCAGAAAATTCTTTGCATAGAGATTGATTAGCAGAACCAACTATAATATCATCAACATAAATTTGCACAATTAAGATATCATCTTTATAAGTCTTGCAGAAAAGAGTTGTATCTACTTTACCCCTTACAAACTCATTCTCCAGAAGGAATGAGCTGAGTCTCTCATACCATGCTCTGGGAGCTTGCTTCAGACCATAGAGTGATTTCTTCAATTTGAACACATGGTCTGGTTTCTTCTCATCTTCAAAACCTGGGGGTTGATGAACATAGACTTCCTCTGAGATATAACCATTTAGGAAGGCACTCTTCACGTCCATCTGATGTAGAACTATGTTGTGATTTACTGAGAAAGAGATCAACAGTCTGATTGCCTCCAGTCTTGCTACTGGAGCAAATGTTTCAGTGTAGTCTATTCCTTCCTGCTGGCTGTAGCCTTGAGCAACTAGCCTTGCCTTGTTTCTGACTACATCTCCTTTCTCATTCAGCTTGTTTCTGAATACCCATTTCGTTCCAATTACATGGACACTCTCAGGCTTCTTCACTAAGCTCCAAACATCGTTCTTGGAGAATTGATTCATTTCTTCTTCCATGGCCAGAATCCAATCCTTGTCCTGAAGAGCTTCATCTATGGACTTGGGTTCAATTAAGGACACCAATCCTTTCAGACTGAGCAAGGTCTCTTCAGAGGGTCTGAAGGCAGATCTGGTTCTGACTGGTTCGTCTTTGTTGCCCAAAATCAATTCCTTAGGGTGAGCTGCAGTGATTCTGCTCTTCTTCAGAGTTTGTGAGTTAGAGGGACCAGCTTCTTCCTCTGGTTCATCTTCCTCTAGCTCAACTTCCTCTGGTTCATCTTCCTCTGGCTCAACTTCCTCTGGAGCTTTGCCTTTGTCAGAAACATTAATGCTTAAATCTGCAAACTTTTCAACTAGCTTTGACTGGTCAGAGTCAAGCTTATCGTCAAATCTAACATGAATATATTCTTCAATAGTCTTAGCATCAGTATTATAAAATCTAAAACCTTTAGATCTCTCAGAGTAACCGAGTAATAGACACTTAGAAGACTTAGCATCAAATTTATGCAATCTATCCTTAGTATTGAGAACATAACAAACACAGCCAAAAGGATGAAAATAAGAAATGTTGGGTTTTATGTTCTTCCACAATTCATAAGGAATCTTATTCAGAATTGGTCTCACAGAGATTCTGTTCTGAATGTAACATGCTGTATTTACTGCCTCTGCCCAAAAGTGCTTAGCCATGCCAGTTTCTTGGAGCATGGTTCTAGCCATCTCCTGAAGAGTTCTGTTCTTCCTCTCAACAACACCATTTTGTTGAGGAGTTCTGGGACAAGAGAAATCATGTGCAATTCCATAGGAATCAAACAGACTCTCAAACTTGTCATTCTCAAACTCTCCACCATGGTCACTTCTGACACGCACAATCCTACAAGCCTTCTCGTTTTGCACTTGAGCAATGAAGGTAGAGAACACAGCATGAGACTCATCCTTGCGGGTTAGAAACTTTACCCATGTCCAGCGGCTATAGTCATCAACGATAACCATCCCATATCTCTTGCCACCTATAGACTCAGTTTTCACTGGTCCAAAAAGGTCGATATGCAGAAGTTCTAACGGCCTTGAGGTTGAGACAACATTCTTTGCCTTGAAAGGGACTTTTGTGAATTTGCCTTTCTGACATGCTTCACAAAGAGCGTCTGAAGCGAACTTCAGATTGGGTAAGCTCCTGACAAGGTTTAGCTTGCTCAGCTGAGAAATCTTTCTCATACTGGCATGCCCTAACCGTCTATGTCATACCCACTGCTCTTCATTAACAGACAGAAGGCACTTCACATTCTGAGCCTCCAACTCAGATAATCTGATCTTATAAATGTTGTTCTTCCTCTTGCTGTTAAACAGAACAGAGCCATCGATTTGACTTACAGCCCGGCAGGACTTTTGATTGAATATAACATCATAACCCTTGTCAGCTAATTGACTTATAGACAATAAGTTATGTGTTAAGCCGTCTACCAATAACACATTATCAATGCATGGACTACTATCTACACAAATAGTACCAGTACCAACAATTTTACCCTTTTCATTTCCTCCAAAGCCAACTTCGCCTCCAGGCTTAAGTTTCAGCTCTCGGAACATACGCCTTTCTCCCGTCATGTGACGCGAGCATCCACTATCCAGATACCATGATTGGTGTTTCAGTGGAGCTATCAAGGATATCTGCAACATAGATAATCTTGTCCTTAGGTACCCACTTTCTGGGTCCTCTCTTGTTAGTTACTCCAGAGGTTCTGATCACCTTGGGTGTCTCAACATGATATTTTAAAGGAATATTTGCATGATATTTAGTCATAGAGAAGGATCCCTTTTTAAGAGGGTTTTTAGCAACTTTAGCAGGTACAGGATCAGGCAATATGGTACCAGAGGGAACAAAGCATTCATACAAGGATTTAGCTTTAGACACAGAGGGCTCATTTCTAATTGGTTTAGAATAGCCAATGCCATGCATTCCATTTCTGCTTACGCCATAGATCATTGAAGCCATTAAGCTTCTATCCACGCTTTTAGCTAGGAATCTTTGAAAAGACTTTTCATACTTAGATTCATTTCTACAATCAGAGGCATCACAGGCAACAATTTCTTCTAACTTAGCAATCTGGTTCTTAAGCACAGAGTTAGAATTGATCAAGGCATGATTATCATTTTTCAAATCAGAAATAGTTTTCTCATGTTCAGAAGGAGTCTTGGAAACAGCAGATAAGTTCTTTTTCAGCTTCTTATGCTTAGACAATAAAGAGTTATATTTATCCATAATATCAGACAATGCATGTTTCAGTTCAGAGGTAGAGAAAGAAGCGAATACCTCATTTTCATCGTCTGAGTTAGGATTTCCTTCTGATTCTGAGTCAGAGTCAACAACTCCCTTTGACTCTGCTTCCTTGTCTTTGACAATAGCCATGAGTCCTTGGACTTCACCATCAGAGTCAACATCCTCTGACTCTGATTCATCAAATGTCACCATCAGACTCTTCTTTGTCTTGAAGTGCTTCTTTGGCTTCTTGTCCTTCTTCAATTTTGGACAGTCACTTTTGTAGTGCCCTGATTCTTTGCACTCAAAGCATGTGACTTCCTTAAGTGAGGACTTCTTCTGACCTGAGGATTCAGACTTTCCTTTTGCCTTTCCACAGCCTTTGTATTTGCTCTGCCTGTGCTTCCAGATGCGATTGAGTCTCTTGGAGATCAGAGTCAGCTCATCTTCATCAGAATCTTCTGATGCTTCTTCAGATTCCTCTTCTTCAGCTTGAAGAGCTTTTGACTTCTCAACCCTAGCCTTTTCAGATTTAGATTTCAAGGCTATGGACTTTTTCCTCAGATCTTGCATCTCTGAGCGCTTCAGCTCATGGCATTTCAAAATGCTGATGAGTTCTTCTAAACTCATATTCTCACATTTCAAAAGGCATCCAACTTTCAGGAAGACACCTGATGACCCTTATGACATGATCTTTTGTTGTGTAGCTCTTGTTGAGAGGTCGTATGCCAGCTACAAGCAACTGAAATCTGGAGAACATTCTTCAATGGACTCATTTGGCTCCATGATGAAGGATTCATACTTTTGGATCAAAGACAATGCCTTTGATTCTTTGACTTTCTTGTTTCCTTCATGAGACATCTTCAGAGATTCGAAAATGCCTTTCGCAAACTCACGATCTGTAATCTTCTGGTACTCTTCATAGGAAATAGCACTTAGAAGAATTGCTCTTGCTTTGTGATGTTGTGAGTACAGCTTCTTTTGATCTGCAGTCATCTCTGACCTTGGGATCTTCTTGCCATCTGCATCAACTGGACGCTCGTAGCCATCCACAATAATATCCCAGAGATCTGCATCGAAACCCAGAAAGAAACTTTCCAGTCTATCTTTCCAATATTCGAACCTTTGACCGTCGAACATAGGAGGCTTTGCATTGTAACCATCTCTTTGAGTTTCACTGGTGGTGGCAGCCATTGTTTTTCACACCGGCCCGGATCATTGAACACTGTTAGGTGTGGTAATCAGAACTTGCGCTCTGATACCAATTGAAGGTATGAAAAACGGTAGAAAGGGGGGGGGGGTTTGAATAACGTTTTCAGTATAAAGCTTCTACCTTAAAGATTTTGACAAATCTTCCGAGAACTTTAGGTGCTAAAGATAAGAGATAGAAAAGCACACAAAGATTTTATCCTGGTTCACTTGATAAATCACTCAAGCTACTCCAGTCCACCCGTTAAGGTGATTTCTTCCTTCTTAGAATGAAGGCAATCCACTAATCAGGTAAGAGTTACAACTGCACTTGAAACCTACAAGTGACTAACAATTACACTGACTTAGCTCACACTAAGATTCACTCTCTTAGTCTT